>NC_034603.1:60020114-60032530 GCF_900095145.1 Mus pahari
TGTCAACTTGACACAGGCTGGAGTTATCACAGAGAAAGGAGCTTCAGTTGGGGAAATGCCTCCATGAGATCCAGCTGTAAGGCATTTTCTCAATTAATGATCCAGGGGGGTGGGGAGGTCCCCTTGTGGGTGGTGTCATCTCTGGACTGTCTTGGTTCTATAAGAGAGCAGGCTGAGCAAACCAGGGGAAGCAAGCCAGTAAAGAACATCCCTCCATGGTCTCTGCTTCAGCTCCTGCTCCCTGACCTGCTTGAGTTCCAGTCCTGACTTCCTTGGTGATGAACAGCAATGTGGAAATGTGAGCTGAATAAACCCTTTCCTCCCCAACTTGCTTCTTGGTCATGATGTTTTGTCCAAGAATAGAAACCCTGACTAAGACACTACCAAAATGCACAAATGCACAGATCCTTTATTCTGGGTCAGGAACATGGCATAGTACATAAATTAAGATTAAAGCTATAGAGTAGTTTAAGTTGTAAAACCCAATTTCATGGGTTATCCAAGGCAGGTTGAACTTAAACAGGCTGGTTATGGAGTATGAGAGCAAGTTAAGTATATATTTTAAATGAACTCTAGGGGTATTATTAATTTTGCTTGAAGTCTGGAAACAGTTCAGTATTTGAGCAGGGTTGAGAGATTTTTCTCACAAAACCAAGCCATCTCAAGCTTCCATTGTTAGTATTACCTTTGCCTTGAGGTCACTTTTCAGTAGAAATCAGGTCCAGTTGTGGTGATCTTCTCAATATTTTGTTTTATCCTTTGCCCCTTTGATTTTTTGAGACACAGAAACCTTCAGTTTTTAAACAGAAACCCAATGGCTACACACTATAGCTTCAGTCTCATCTGCCACCCCCAACCTCCCCATGTGATATTTCAGATGTCCATTTCCAGATGTCAATAATGCTTTGGGAGGCTGCAGAAGCTTTGGATTGTAGGACACAGCTGGTACTGGCCTTTTTCAGTCACATTTGGCTAAATTATCACCTTAGTCTCTCTTCTTTCTGGCCAGTTGTAATGCGAATGCCTCCTTCTATGTCTCATGCCCATGAGCTGAGCTGCTCAGCCATGCCTCTACCAAGATGGAAAAGAAAATCTCTGAAACTGAAAACCCATGTAAATACTTCCATCTTAAGTTGTTTCCAGCAGGAATAGAAGTCACAGTGCTACAAAAGAAATTAGCGTGCAATCCAATTCACAGCATTCTTAGGAACTTTGGTCTGCTTGTGCTGAAAAACTAAAAAGAGAATTAATGAAGCATGCCTAACTTCTTTTATCCATGTTTTTCAGGGTATATATCAAAGAGGGCCATTGTTATAATTCATAGCAACTTATAATAGCATATGCTTCTGTGTGAGGCCAGACAAGCTATGTGACTAGCCAGTCCAGAGAAAGATTAAGGTCAAGAGGAGTCCAAACCCTGAAAACCTTATCCTGAGAGCATCAGGAGTAGGACTGTTTTCCTCCTTACACTGTGCCTGAATGCCCTTGTTCATGTAGTCTGTGTGACCCCCAACTCTGCTACCCTGGAGGTAGCTATGTAGCCAGGTAACCAAATTACAGGTTAAACTTCCTTTTTCGCTACAAGGACATGTCCAGCAAGCACCTGGGATTCCTCTTCATGCAAATGAAACATTCCCAGCACCTCCACACCACTCTATAATGTATACATTCCCCAAAGCACTCCCCACTCCCCGAGGTTTATTGTTACCCCCAATAAAGGAGAGCTGTCTCACTGAAAATCATCTCTGAGAAGGCAGTTTCCTCCCTGCACTCACCAACAGACAAGGGTTCTGCAGAACACACCGTCCTGGTCCTCTTCATTCGTTTCTCTCTGGCCCACTGTGAAACAGTGGGCAGATACCAAAAGAGAAGATGCAGGTTTCTTGGCTGGCACTTCTAGACTAGAAAGATGGCTCAGTCCACAATAAGCCTGTTATGCTAGCAAAAGGACTGAGTTCAGAATTTTAGATCATCATGAAAAGCAGAATAGTGTGACAGGAATCTATCACCCAAGCCATGGAGAGGTAGAGGCAAGCATGTCCTGGAAGCTCACATAGCGTCCAATTAGACCAGTGGTCGAGTTCTAGTGTGAGAAGTTCCCCTGTGTCTATAAATGACATAGAGTTACTTAGGAGTTAGCAGGTTAGGAAGATACCCATCATTGACCTCTGATTGCCACAAAAAGGCACAAACATGTACAATCAGTTATATACCTGAATATACCACAGGGATGACACATATACAAACAACACACAGACACACACAAATCAATGTTCCAGCTTTATACTAAGGATTTCAAATTTAGCAACACAAAGAAATAGTAAATATCTGACACGACAGATATATCAATTGCCAAAAATTAGATAACTGTATATTACATATGTGTACAGTATATTCAATACATTGTACAATTGTTTTCTTTTTCCCCCCATGGGAAAACCCTCTGTTTATTTGATTAAACAAAAATAAAATAAGCTGCATAGGGACAATTTTAAAGTCCAAAGAGACACTGGCTTTGTTTTAATGCTGCAGTAGCTGATTCAGCATCTCCTTGCACCTCCCCCCAGCCTTCTCTGTGGACCACAGAGAAACATTCAGAAGCCCATTAGCTCACAGGCGGTTTGGAACGTTCTTCCACTGGCTCTTCACCTGCTCAGTGCCTGTCATGCCTGCAACTGGTAATAGTAACATTTAAAGTTTTAAAGGTAAAATCCCAAAATTGGGGAAAGGGGCTTGCAAAAAATAATCTTAAAAAATACACTTTTGCGTTGAGGTTTGGGGGAAATGCCCCTAAGCCACCCACTGCCTTGACAAGCTCGGAAATGCCACAAAAGGGACAGAGGTAGCAAGGGCCCTGCTGCCAGGGGAGGCAGTGTGTTTCTTCAATCAACTTGTCCAGCTAAGATGCTTAGTCATTCTAGCATCAGGCACAGGCCTCTGTGAATTGTACTGTAGAAAAGTCATTTGTTTTCCAAAGGAGTGTCACTCTTTATATCAACCACACTCCAGATTAGGTCATATACTCAGGAATAGTTGGCCAGCACAAACAAGTTTTGTTGTGTGCTTTTGTTCAGCTTTTATTTTTTTGTTTATTGATTTTATTGACTTATATTTTCTTTATTTTAATTTTTGTTTCTTGTTTTCTGGTTGTGTGAGTTTGAGAGAGAGACAGAGACAGAGAGAGAGAGAGAGAGAGAGAGACAGAGACAGAGACAGAGAGAGAGAGAGAGACAGAGACAGAGACAGAGACAGAGAGACAGAGAGAGAACATCATGAAGTTGAGAAGATAGGGAGGTAGGTGTTTAGGGAGGAAAATATCAAATGTATTTCATTAAAAAATAAGAGTTTTTATAGATCTATTAATTAAAATAAATTTTAATTTTTAAATTTACACTAAGATTCAACACACCTCTGGTGAAGCATATCTGGGGATAAAGCCAGACATCTGTAGTATGTGCATGCCTTCAGCTAATGTTTAAGCTGTATCACACTACTGTGATCACATCATTTGAGAATCTTCATTCTAATCAAGTTCTTCCATTTGTTTAAAATGTATTAGTAGCCTATGTGATAAAGCCAAAGCAAATTAAAGTATTATATTGTCATATTTCTTACAAAGCCATTATATTTATTTTATCAAATTTTATTAATGTGTCTTTTATAGTCAAAATTCACGTAATGACATGACCCATTCACTCTTTCATGGAGTCAGAAATATGATCAGTGGGAATTATCAGGTGAATATACTTAAACAAATAGTAATATATGACTTACAGGGTGTGCATGAGGTTTGGGTATAGCTCTCCTCCCTGTGGCTTTTTCTTCACAAGCATCTCAAATATAATCTAAATAATAGATTATAAACGGAAGCCTTCCTTCCACCTCAAAACCTTCCCAGTGTGAAGAAATGTCCTGAATCTTCATTAAACACTAATTGTGATGAGTAGCTGCTTCACACCATCTTTCTGCAGCCTGCCATTTCCACAACTTCCTCCTGAAGTGTCCAACCACATGTCAGTACAGCCGATAAGGATGGATAGTGTTAATCATGAGTTTCGTTTTACTTCGACTTCGATACTCACGCCTCAGTTAATAGTTAAGGTCACTATTTTTAGCAAAAACACATTACAAACAGACAAAATTTAGAATGCAAATAATAGAGTAGTTTTAAGATCAGCTTACCAAAGTAAATATGAACCAAGGTTTAAGTTTATGATTTTTTTCCCAATGTTTCAATTTCCCTACAGTTGACTTAGCAGTGACACTATGAGCGGTAAGATGACAAGCTGTAACTTAAATACAGCCTTATACTTTGAAGACATTTGTTCTCAGAGTTTTCACGTGAATGTCAAAGTCAATTTTTTAATAGTCCTATACTATGCATTTGCAAGATGTGCACAAGATCAAACTATTTACAATCCCAGTGTGGGTGGGGGAGGGGCTGATGAAGTCCTACCATTTACTGGGAAACTGTTGTCAATTGATTACTGTTGAGGAAGGGAGAGTCTGCTTTCTTCTGTGATACAGATCCTGAAAGGCTATTCATGTTCAAATGCTTGTTCACATACTCATGCACAAACAGGGAGCTCAAAGTGAGCTCTCAAAGTACACAAGAGATGGCACATGGATTGGGAGGGAAAACTGGAGGGTGTGCAGAGGAGGAATTGAAAAAGGAGAAAATAGGTGGTGGATTCATATATATATATATATATATATATATATATATATATNTGTGTGTGTGTGTGTGTGTGTGTGTGTGTGTATGTATGAAATTCTCCAGCAACTTTAGATGCTGCTATCATATTTACAAGAACATGTTGACTAGACCTGCTGTGTGATTCAGCTACCACCCCTGAGCATACACACTTGGGCATATTAGAGTACCCTATAGTTCTTATAGTTCTTATGCATTCTTGTTTATTAGAAGATATCCACAATAGTCATAACATGGAATCTCTCTCTCTCTCTGTGTGTGTGTGTGTGTGTGTGTGTATCACTATGGATAGCTATAAGTTTAATATATAGACTATAGTTTTGAAAAAAGATCATATCCAATATTTAGTATTTTGTTTATCATGTGACAGGGGATTTTCCTTTCTGGTCCAATCTATTTGGCATTTTGTAAGCTTCTTGTATGCTTATGGCCATCTCTTTCTTTAGGTTAGGGATGTTTTCTTCTATAATTTTGTTGAAGACGTTTTCTGGTCCTTTAAGTTGGGAATCTTTGTTTTCGTCTATTCCTAATATTGTTAGGTTTGGTCTTTTCATTTTATTCTGAATTTCTGGATGTTTTTGGTTAGGAGCTTTTTACACTTTGTATTTTCTGAAATTTGCTTCCATCCTGTTTTGTGTCTTGAATTACAAATCTGCCTCTTAATGTAGCAATTTCAGTGAGGAAAAATTCCTGTTTCCAGCAAGTTTTCTTTGTAGATAAAGTAAACAAAATATCAATGATCTAATTAAAAATGAATGTTCTTCCCTATATTCATTGGTTCATAACTGGGGGTAGGCTCACTTCATATTCATGAAACCTACTCTTACTAAATTCTTTCAGATGACCATTAAACAAGAGTAAAAGAATCCACAATCACATAGACTTGGAATTCATTGCTGATCTCATTTATAGATTCTCAGTGTAATAGATAGATAGCTACAAAATCAGGATGGCCTTTAGCAATGAAACCTATGTGATCATAGAATATCCTATAGCTTTTCTCTTTTAGCAACAATGATAATATTATTTCAAGTAGTACTTCACCATAAAGAACTTCAGAGATAGCCAGGTGGTGGTGGCGCATACCTTTAATCCCAGCACTTGGGAGGCAGAAGCAGGTGGGTTTCTGAGTTCAAGGCCAGCCTGGTCTACAAAGTGAGTTCCAGGACAGTCAGGGCTATACAGAGAAACCCTGTCTCGAAAAACAAAACAAAAACAACAACAACAACAACGAAAGAACTCAGAGATACTAAGTTAGCAAACTAATCAAACAAGTCTCATTATTCAAATTCATTCCTAATCACCACCAAAATCAGATGTTAGCATTTTCAGAAGCTATGGTAGAGAACATATTTTAAAAAATGGAAAGTTATGAAGGAGTGATAAGTTTTATATTTCTATGCAATTCAAAACTGTGATCTAGTAGATACCATAAATGTGTAGACTAGTACCTATCAAACAAGCCAAGTAATAGGGCTGAGGAGAGATGATGGCTTAGTATTGAAGTCCATGTGTTTTTCAAACAGAAGACCTGAGTTCTCTCCCAAGCACTTATATCAGGCAAGGCAGCTCACGATTGCCTATAACTCCAGATTTAAGGTATTCAAATCTTCTGGCTTCATCTGGCACACACACTGACAAACACAGACACATACACACACACACACAGAGAGAGAGAGAGAGAGAGAGAGAGAGAGAGAGAGAGAGAGAGAGAGAGAGAGAGAGAGAAACCTGATTAAAAATGAAATGAAAATCTTGGCCATTGTACGGAATTTCTGGGGAGAAACGATGCATTTTGCAAACTCAGTTATCATAATGCCTCTCCCCTCTATGCCAGGATAACCAAGCATCTGTGTTCACTTACATGGATGTGTCAATATCTTCTATAGTAATCTTCTACACCTGAGATTCTCTCTTCTATCTCTTGTACTCTGTTGGTGATGCTATAGCTCTTGATCTCTTTCCTAGGTTTTCCATCTCCAGGGTTGCCTTCATTTGTTATTTCTTTATTGTTTCTCTTTCCATTTTTAGGTCTTTGACTGCTTTTTTCAATTCCTTCACCTGTTTTATTGTATTTCTCTAAGGGATTTGTTTGCTTCCTTTTTAAGGGCTTCTAACTTTTTGCCTGTATTTTCCTATGTTTCTTTAGGTGAGTTACATATATTCTCCTTAAAGGCCTCTATTATCTTCATGAGATGGGATTTTAGAAAAGTATCATGCTTTTCAAGTGTGTTAGGGCATCCATGGCTTGCTGTGGTGGGAGAACTGGTTTCTGGTGGTGCCAAAATACATTGGTTTCTGTTGCATATGTTCTTGTGCTTGTCTTTTGCCATTTGGTTATCTCTTGTGTTATCTGACCTAGGTGGCTCAGACTGGAGTTTACCACCTTGAAAGAAAGTAGAGCTCTGTGACCTGGGTTAGAGCTGTCCTCCTGGGAGGCAGGCAGTGCTGTCTCTGGTTGTGGCACAGGAGGCTTTCTGTGTCCCTATTTAGAGCACTCCTTCTGTGTCCTTAGTTAGAGTTGATCATGTTATGACAGACTTCCTGGAAGATAAACAGGCTGTGTCTCTGGTTATAGTAGACCTCCTGGAAGACAGGTGGGCTGTGTAATGTGAGAGAGGTTCAGGCAAGCTTAACTGCCCTGGTGGAGGTGCAGGCCAGAAGGGAGATTGGCCTTGTACATGTGGAGAGGTCCCATGTTCACTGTGCTCTGTGGGGGTCCCTGCTTGGGCAGGTGTTTGGGTGTGGGGGGTCTCACCTGTGTCCCTGGTTATGGCAGATCTCCTGGGAGACAGGTATACTATGGGGTGTGGGAGAGGAGACAGTACACTGATTTGCCCTGGCAGAAGTGCAGATAGGAAGCCAGACGAATATCATGACAGGATATCTATATATCTATCTCTGGATTTGGGAGGGTCATTTCCCCCAATGACAACCTCTCTGTCTTTTTCTTTATCATTTTCTCTACCGAGCACTTCTTCATCCTGAGTGTACCTGAGAGGAAAGAACATTTAAAGTTTTTCCCTTTTCTAAACACTTCGTATAATTGGACGTTTTCACCAAAAAACCAAAATATTGACATACCTACTTTTAAAGGAGTTTCTTGTTCTTTAAACATTCATAGTTATTATAGTATGAATGGCAGAAAGGCAGATAGTATAGTCCTTGGTTATATAGCTCAGCACTGTTTTTCATACAAAGTAAATGATGTGGGTGAATAATCAGGCAGTGGACATCCTTTAGATCACATGCTGACAATGAGTAATGTAATTTACACGCAATGATCCATCCGAATCTTTTCAATAGCAGAATGCAATAGCTATCACCACTCTATTTACCAATGAGAAAGTTCCATATTTGAGGTTCTGAGAGTTCAGATAATTTGCCAATATCACAGAATTACTAATGACAAAACTGAAAAGATCTCATTCAAAATTTACCATGATCATATTGTATCACATTGAAATAAAATCCCTCAAAATAGAAAAGTCCTACACGAAAAGAATTTAGCCTGTGAAGACTCTTAAATGCAAGTGGTACTTCGTATCCAGAGGGTATAATTGAAATGTTTCTGAAACAGGAATGTGCTCAAGCTGAAAGACAATGTCAAAAGGGAAAAGGAAGAAGAAATTTAGAAATGGTAGGAAATGAGTATTGAGAAACAATAAAAGACAAATTTTACCACACAAAACAAAGTCCCGGACTGGGTGGACTTTGAGAGAAATTTCAAAACCTTTTGCTCTAATGCTTCGTGTATCATTCTTGATTAATGCTTCTTTTAACAGGCCCTATTGAGTCATATACATATTTTAAATGAAATAGGCTTCTGCATAGTTGATAACAATTTTAACATTGTGGCTTTAATATAATTGTTGTAATGGGTGTGTGGAAGTACAAGCTTATCAAGCACAATAGCTTTATAGGTTGGATTGTATCTTAAATTACATACTGTGGCATATTGAATTTGAAAGATTTTTAACTTGAACATGATCACTCAACTTTTATGTTTCAACAACTGTACTGGCTTTTGAGTACAGTATTTTTGAGTGAGGAGATGCTGTAGTGTATTGCCTTGGGAAGACATTGTCTTGAGAGTATGTTTGGTAAGAAGGAGTTAGATTGAAGCAGTATTTTAGAAAATAAATCATAACAACTTCCCACTAGAAGAACTTATACTGTCAGCTATATGAAATTTAAAATGATGTGGAATCTTTGTGACCTCTACTGATAGAATATTTTGTAACCTGTATTTCCATGGAAACAAAGAGGGAGAAGTACCATCAATTTGATAGAGTTGGTAGGGAAGGAACCTTTAGCACATATGCTACATTGAGCTGATATTAGCAGAGCCTAAGGGCCAACAATCAAGTTCTGCATCCAATAAATCATTCAGCCTTAGTTCTCAGGCTGCTTCTATTGAAGGAGCCAAAGGCCACATCGCTGCATGTTATGCCTGTATCTATCAGAGTTTCTCTTGGTATCTACCATGTACTAAATTTTCCAACACTACACCTTACATTTTCTTTGCTAATGAAGCCATGCATTTCTTCCCAAATTCTTCCTCTGGGACCTTTGAAATTCGAATTCAGTGATTGTGAATCCTTTGTTTCCAAAGCCTTTTCTTCAAGGATTCCCAATATCTTCTTTAAGTAACTTAAATATAGAGGTTTTTCTTCCAAGTATAATTGTAGTTTTCACACTCTTGGGATCTCAGGACCTAAAAGAAAATTCAAGTTCCTTCAAATGTCTATATGATGCTCCTTGCATCTGAACGTCGGATCAAGGCATCATTCAGCCTTCAGTAGAAAAGCTTCCTGTTACAGTAGATGATAAATAATACAGAAGACCATACAACATGCCGAGACTAGGAGACTTTGCAGTGCTTTTCTCTAAATGGAACATGTATATAATACTTCTCTCTCCAAGGCAGAAAACGGAGTGGAAAGATGTAAGAGTCAGAGGTGGTAGATGACTTCAAAGAAATAACATTTTACAGAAACAACAGTGCAAATGCATGTGTGAACTTACAGGGATTGTAACAGCACACACAAAGCCTATACAAACTCAAGCCAGACCAAAATCCCCAATGAGAAAAGGCAGTGGGGACGAAGTTCTACTCCTGGGCAAGGAGCAATTTGCAATTGTTAGATGCTAGGAAATAAAAAAATCAGTTTTGTTCAATGGACTGACACTGAGTACATCAATTGCATTCCAGAGTAGGATGCATTGTGGTAATATGATTATGAATGGCCAGAGAACATTGTGTTGAGTGCTTGGCCCATACAGTGTGGCACTATTAAGAGGTGTGACCTTGTTGGAGAAAGTATGTCACTAGGGTGAGAGGGTGACCCTTGTGGTATGCTAATTTCTAGCTATGTCAAATGTGTTACATAGTCTACATCTGCTCCCTGCAGATCAAGATGTAGAACTCTCTACTCCTCCAGCACCACATCTGCCTGGAGGTTGCCGTATTTACCACCATGATGACAATGGATTAAATCTCTGTAACTGAAAGCCAGCCTTAAATTTAATGTTTTCCTTCCTAAGAGTGGCTGTAGTCATGGTGTCTCTTTACAGCAATGAAACTCGGAGACACTCATGCTTATGAGTATTCAGCAAACACAAACTGGACTCCATGTTTTTATTTATTTATTTATTTATTTATTTATTTGCTCTTTTGTTTTGTTGTTGGAGAGAGAAAGAGGAAGAGACTGTGAAATTTGGGGAGTAGAAATGTATGGGAAGGTTTGAGGGGATTAGAGAAAAGGAAATAGATATGATCAGATCATATGCATGAAATATTCAAAGATTAAATACAACATAAAAGGACTGCTAATTGATTGAATGTAGTTAAAGTCAGGGACAAGTCTGCAGTATTGTTAAAGAGATTATATTAATTAGGTAAAAACCACACATAATGTGTGAGGCAATAGAAAAGTTGCCTTAAAGATAAGGTTCCATTGATTCAGACTGCCATTTTTATTTCATGTAAGTGTTCCAGAAAAGTTATATCTGTCAGGCACACTACTGTAAAGTTGCAGAGTATGTTGTGTTTTCCTGACTACAGTCATGTAGGCCACTGGAGTAGTGCTCAAAAGAGACCATGTTACAACACAACCTCTCCCAACTTTCTGTCTTCATTTCTCTCTCTCTCTCTCTCTCTCTCTCTCTCTCTCTCTCTCTCTCTCTCTCTCTCTCTCTCTCTCTCTCTCTCTCTCTCTCTCTCTCTCTCTCTCTCTCTCTCACACACACACACACACACACACACACACACTTTCTTCCTTTCTTTCTGTTTTTTTTTTTCCTTAAGAAAATAGTCTACTAACTCCAGTTAGTGCTGTCTTAGTGGGCATCTTTGTCCTACCTGTAAGCTGTAAGCAGAACTTGGCAACATTCACACAGTAATGGTGATTTTTAGGTCTACAAAATTCAAAAACTCATCTTGCCTGGGAGTTTCCACTAGTATTTTAGAAAGCCTTCTTGGCTGGGCAATGTGTTAGGGAATCTCCTTCTATATCATGATGGGTCAGTCATCTGTTGCATTGAAGACCTCAGGAAATCCTCTTCTGCCTTGATGGACCATATCCCTGTGAAATAAAATCTTCCTTCCTAAGCTGCATCTTGAGTTGTATTTGAAACAGCAATAAGGGAAGAAATACGTGCTTCCCACCTGCATTGCTGAACTTATACACAGGGGCAGGAAAGTTAGCAAACCAGACAAGTTGATATACCTAATAGATTAGGATTTTTCTGCCTCAGAGTCTAAAATTCACCTGAAATATTCCAAAGCTTTATGATTTTCATACTTCCACACAATATGGTGATTGTTTGATCTCTCCTATTGTTTTCCTCCTGATTTCACTTTGAAATAAGATGAGAGAGGAGAAGCTCTCAAACTTCTGTCATACTTCCCAGAATTCTTTCAAACCGTTTATCTTTTCTAAATTTTTATATTAAAAAGGATTGATTTTTTGAGAATTTCTTGCAGGTTCATAAAGAAATAAAACCAAAATCAGCCACCATTTCTCTTCTCGAGCAACACAACCCTCTGACCTTTTCTTTTTCTTTCCATTATTTTTCTTTTCTTTCCTCTTTTTTTTTCTTTTTAAGAAACTATTCCACTAACCAAAGTTAGGGCTATCCATGTATGCATCACTGACCCACCTGCCTGCATCCAGTCACTCCCTATGCCCCATTGAGCAAAGTCAGCTTCAGTCTTGATTCCAGTTAGAAGAAACATTGATAGACAAAAGCAAGGTGGTTAAGAAGAATTGAGAGAAACTTAAGTACAGGAAGAAAATGTGAGACTCTATTTCAAAAATGACTATTTCGGGGCGGGGGGAAGATCAGATAATCCACAAACGTTAGAGCAACTGAGAAACACCAATTTATTTTAGTATCAAAGTAGTTCTTTGGTAAAGTTTTCAAACAGTCTGTGTGATGCTCATAACTTTTTTTTAGTAAATGAAAATAAACCCCACTATTGCAGGTATACATGGCTATCCAAATCAGAATAGTTGGTTAAGGGAAAAGATGGAAGGGTTGTCAGAGAAATTAGAAAGAACAATTTTGTCTTCTACAATATTTAATGTTATTTTATTATTTATAATTGTGTGTATATGTGTATGTGTATGTGTGTGTGTGTGTGTGTGTGTGTGTGTGAGAGAGAGAGAGAGAGAGAGAGAGAGAGAGAGAGAGAGAG
>NC_034603.1:60033135-60053824 GCF_900095145.1 Mus pahari
TATATTTGAAATGTCCTAAAAGATATGGAAAAAAATCTATGGGAAATCTATGCTGACTCAGTAACATGACTGACAAGGATACTGTTGAATATATAAATATATATATATATATATATATATATATATATATATATATATATATATATATATATATTAACATCTAGCAAAATTCTGGGCAGATCTGGATGTCCATTGAAACTGATTCTGCAAAACATGCCTTTTTCTCTCTTTTCTGGACTGTCAAGGTGGCTCAGAGGGAACCACCATGTCTTTGAAATATGAGAATACCAGCAAGAGAGTAAACTGGTAGACTCCTAGCCTTTATCTGGTTAGAGGAGAAAGTGAGCAGGAGAGAAAATGGAAGCAAGTGCAGTGCACTGGTATTATCAGTGAATGGGAAGCAGATTCAATATGCAAACAGTATGCAGGGCTTCAGTGCTTGGTGATGGTTGGGAAAATGGCAACTGGGAAGCTTCAGATAGCAGGCAGTTTTGAATGACATGTATTATGATAGCTATTCTTGACTATCAACTTAAATACCTCCGAAATTAACTAAAACCCAAACAGTTGAGTATACCTGAGAAGGGATTTTTTTTTCTAAATTAAATCACTGAAGTGGGAAGGGATACTTTTAATCTGGATGTTTTAGGTGAGATGACGCACCTTTGATCAAGATCTTCTGAGGTGGGATGCTCCACCTTGAGTCTAGACCATGCCTATTTGGACATGGAAGATGATGCTCTCTTTTCTTTGCCTGCTTGTCCTCCAACTGGCAAGTGTATTCCTTCACTAGCATTAGAGCTTACTTCTCCGGGATTCTGGCATATACTAAAGACTACCTGAGATTTCCAGCTTCATGGACAGAATAACTACTGGATTCTTAGACTTTCTATTGGTAGACAGCCATTGTTGGACTAGCTGGACCATAACTTACAACACACATTCTATCAGCTCTTTTCTTCTAGAGAACCCTAATTAATGCAGGTGCGTTTTTTTCTTTATTGTCTGTTTGTATGTTTATAATTGTGAGGCTGATCAACTGGTATTGAACAATAAATTAAGGGGGTTATCTCTGGGAGAGCCATTTCTCCAGATCTCCATATTCCTGTTAAGCTTTGTCTAGGAATAGAACCTGTGACAATTATCTTTTCTACATTAGTATGGCTAGTAGAATTGTTCATTGTTCTGGTCTTGTTTAGGAATCCTTATTGTTGAGGTATTATGTCACTGTCAGAAGACGGGTTCTCACAGAAGATTTTCTAACCTCTGGCTCTTTCCTCCAATTCTTCCATGATGTTACTTAAACTTTATATAGAGAATTTATTTTTTTAAATGCATAATGAGTTTTCCAAAGAAAATACTTGGAGTGAAAGCACAGACTAATTTGGAAATCATGAAACAATTGTGAGACAAGAAAGCACAGAAATATTCAGGTTATGTTTTTAGAATTGAACAAGGAAAGAAACAAAATTGTGGCAAATGTTTACTTATAATGATTCACTAATTTAAATAATAAAATTATCAGAATGATTAATTTCAAAACTTAATTACTTGGAATATATTGCAATGTTCTCTGTCCTTTTAAGCATCTTTCTTACATTTGATTCTTTGGGTGTTCTAACTCCTTTTATTTCAGCAAAGTGGTTGACTTTAAAAAAAAAAGGACAAGAGTTTATTATTGTTGCCAGGCCTTAAAAATAATCCCCCATGTTTTCCTATTTATTTTTGTCTATCTTGGACATTTCTTCAGGATACCATCATTGATTATGTTTAGCTATGTTACTACTTAATTATAAATGTATATTTCAAATATTTTGATAAAACTTCTTCAACACAATAAAATTGAGAATGTTTAAATTACAGATAATATGCTTGTAATTTTAAGATAACAATCATGATATAATTATTATGAGTAATATCTGACAAGCTAATGTTCACATAAACAGTTGTTAAGAACCTGTCTTAGAGTTACTACTGCTGTGATGAAACACGTTACCAAAATCATTAGCCTTCCGTCCCCAAATGAAATTTATCATTGGGAATGTAGGAGTTTATTTGGCTTACACTTTCATACCATTGTCCATTAGTAAAGAAATTCAGTGCAGAAATTCAAACAGCACAGGAAACTGAAAGCAGGAGCCGATGGCAGAGACAATGGAGTTCTGCTTACTGGCTTGCGTTCCATGGCTTGGTTAGCCTACTTTCTTATAAAATCCAAGAGTTCCAGCCAAGGAATAGTCCCACTCACAACAAATTGGGCCTTCTCACATCAAACGGTAATTAAGAAAATGTTCTATAAGGGTGTACCTACAGCCTGATCTTTTGCACACATGTTCTCAACTGAGCTGCCTTCCTCTTGGATAACTATAGCTTGTGTCAAGTTGACATAAAATTAGCCAGCATAGTGCCCCAAGTCAAGAAGACTCTTAAAGAAAATGAAGGGATATATATCATTAGACAATGACATTTTGAAAGGGCTATATTAAACTTAAAACGAACGGGTCAAGTATATAAATAAAGAGCTCAACAAGAACAAAGGAACAAAGCAAATGGGCTTAGCAAAAACCTGTGAAGATATAAGAATAAATGCTTGATAGTTGATAAGGTTTGGCAAGTGAAACAAATTTCTTTCACTAAAGTTCTACAATGACATATGTGGCTCAGTGATAGAGTATGTGCTCAGCATGCAAGGGCTGTGTTCAAACACTCCCACTGCACACACACAGAAAAGACTTCACAACAATTTTACTTGTTATAGGTATTTTTATATTTCCATGAGACTTACAAACAGAATACAGAGAGCAGCCAAATATGTGAAAAATAAAGAATTTATATACTGAAAATAAAAATGAAACTAAAAATAAAAGTATAAGTAAAAAAAAATCCCTAAAATGGTCATATATAAGTAAGTCATCTAGAATGAATGCTAAATTATGTACAGAGCAAATGAAAAATTACCCAACCAATTTTTCTTTACTAAAAATACAATTTATTATTTTATATTAGTAGTAGATAAGCATATATCATCCCGTTTTATCCATTTACAATTTAAAGATAGCACTTAGGTAGCAATAAAACTGACAATGTTTGGGAATTATTTTAATATTTTCTTTCATAGTTTCATACAATGTATTTTAGTCATTGTCACCATCTCTCTCAACCCTTTCCAGATCCACATTCCATCACTATCCACCCAAATATTTTTTTCTTAAAATAATGTCTAATTTTTCCTGCCCATATGCTCTGGACCTTAAGGCTTGCCACTAGACCTTGATTGACACACTGGGGGGTCACACCCGTAAAGAATCCCAGCAGATACCGATTGTCTGAGCAGACACTGATTGCCCACACCTCTTTGGCTAGAGATGGCATTTTGTGCCCAACTCTCCCATTCATGAAGGGATCTTGTCTGACTTGAGTTTAGAAAGCATTATGCATTCTGTAATAATCACTGTGATTTTACCTGTACAACTGTATTGTTGTGCCTAAAAAGGATAAATTTCTATCTTTTTAAGATTTATTTAAAATTATATTTTTTACACTGTACTTAATGATTATATGTAAGTAGACTGTAGCTGTCTTCAGAGACCCCAGAAGAAAGCATCAGATCACATTACGGATGGTTGTGAGCCACCATATGGTTGCTGGGATTCAAACTCAGGACCTTCGGAAGAGCAGTCAGTGATCTTAGCTGCTGAGCCATCTCTCCAGCCCAAGGATAAATTTCTTATAGCCACCCATGTCTTATGCCCTAGGAGGAGGGTGGTGACATACATATCCTGTTTATGGCTGAATCTTCTGAAGTCTTTTATTCTTTGTATATTGACTAGTTGTCAATGTCTGTAGCAATCCCTATCTACTGAAAAAAGAAGATTCTCTGATAAGAGCTGGAGATTCACTGATCTATGGTTATAAATTCAAATCAATAGAATTAAGTATAAGACTGTGTCTATTTAGCAGAACAATAGTAGATGGCAGTAGGCTTAGATTTTTCAAAATCTACTTTTAATAAGAATTTTTAAATGCTTTAACCTCTCCCACCAGAGGTAGCGTAAAGGAAAGGTTAATAACAGAGAATGTGGGACTGTTTAGAAATTGGTTGTTTGGAGCAAATCCAATCTGCATTGTCAGGATATTAGCAGTTCTGTTCTCAGGAATCTGCAGAGGCAGCTCCATACACTTGGGAACACCATTCATGAATTAGCCATAGCAGTTTAGGCCCCAAGTCCACAGAAGCAACAAGAAGCCACAGCTCCACCACCAGAGGTTCTTTGGTGCATTTCTCTCTATGAAGTCATGACAAATGATGACCAGCAAAGAATGGTAAGGCATACCAATACCACACAGAATCTGCAACTGTCAGTTGGGTTATATTTATACCATTTCCAAACATCATGTGTTCATTCAACTGTCTGCCCTAACAAAACATCACATGTCCTTTCTCCAGGCAGTTTCCAGAAAAACACCACATGACTGTTCTCAACAAAGCATCCTCCCATGTATCTGCTTCAGCAAAATTGTCCTCTCATTAGACAGTTTCCAGAAAAAAAAAAATCACATGACACAACTGTGTCTCCAAAGAAACCAGAAATGTCCACTTCAGATGGCCACACCCTATGTCCTATAACATATCTAGCTGAAGGTTGTTATCCTTGTTAATATTTCCCCAGGGATGAATTTTATATTGTGGAGCAATCCTTATATTTAATCAGAAAAAGGATGGCTACTCTTATAACATTTATATCACTATTAAAACAGAGGAAGATGGATGGAGGCATGATGTATGTTTTGCTGGCTGGTTACTGTTGTAGCTCACAGTGCTCACAGCTAGCTAAGACTGATGATCACATTTCTACTTGAAGAGTATGCATTGTACCTTCCATCAGTAGCCAGTAGGAATGAAATTTCCAACTGAGTGCCAAATTGACTTTTCCATGTTCTGTAACTCAAGAATGTATCATCTTCATCAACAGGGTACTATTTGCAAGTTGAGGACAATTGATAGCATTGGCAGCATGTGTGATGTTGGTAGTATACAGAAGTTTCTGGTCTATGGGACAGCTTTGAAAGAAGTAAACTAATCCTAGCAATGGGCGTTTTTATTTGGTAGCCTCTGATGTCTAACTGTGAATGGTCACCCAATTACAGAGAAAATCCATTTAAACTTTTTTATGTAGGAGAATATATGTATTTTAGGATGCATTTACAGATGGACTTTTCCAAGGTGTTTAGTGTAATTAATTACTCCTTCCCTTAACTGGCCTTTTATCATCAGTCCATTTAAATATATCTGTTCCATTATTCTTTAAGCTTTATACCAGTACTTTATCTCCTCCTCCTGTCCACTTTTTGGTCCCTAACTAATTTCTGAATTTTTGAGCACTCTAAATAAAACACAACATATTGTAACTTATAAGTCAAGCATCCACAAATGAAAGACCATGCACCATTACTTATTTCTGGATCTGTGCTAAAAAAATTGTTTATCTCTCTATTCATTTACCTGTTAATATAATTTTTATGTTGTTAAGTAATATTCCATTTTGTAAATGCATCACAGTTTTGTTACTCATTTATCAGTTGATAGGCATCTAGGCTGTTTCCATTTCTGGGCTATCAAAAATAGAGCAGAAAAAATATGGATAAATAGGTATCTCTGTGTTAGGACAGAGAGCTCTTCGGGTATATTACCAACAATGGTATAGTTTAATCATGTGGTATCTATGTTTAGATTTTTTTAAGAATCTCCATACTGATACCCAAATTGATTATGCTGGTTTTCACTTTTACCAGCATTGAATAAGTATTCTGCTATATACATGCCCCTACATATTTTTGTATTTGTTTTACCTTAGTTAGCCACACTGGCCAGGTTCAGATTTTATCTCAAAATTGCTTTAATTTGCATTTACATGATAGCTAAGGGTATTCAACAGCTAACTAATTTCTCAATTGGTTAAAGGTAAAAGCTGGAGTAAATGCTGTTGATGAGTTCATAAAATTGTTAACAATTAATCTATCTGATAACAAGTGTTACCAATAAAAATGAAAATTAGAATTATAATAACTTGCTCTTGGGGCTAAAACGTGCTATGACCACTTTCAAGCATAATTGAGCAACCTCCAAGAATGAAACTCTACATACCATATGATTGAGAATTCTTTATAAAGGAATGAATCCATATTTTTGTGATCAAGCAAGTCTATTTCTTTTTCCTTTCCCTGGAGACATTTTTGAGCATATGTCCAAAGATATTTATTGCAGAGCTATTTAAATCCAAGATGTTGTTGATGCTATAAGTCTTTCAGCAAGGGAATGGATAAGTACATTATGATTTATTTATAATAGAACATTTCAACAATTAAAGAGCTTTAGCTCTATGTAAAAATGAGAGAGATTTTCCAACAATAATTCCAATGAAAAAAGAACAGGCAAAATGATAGAATAATATATCACTTACGTAAACTTAAAAATAAGAAGAGCTACACATCAATATATGGACTAGAAACATGAAGATATATGTGAGCAAATATACTAGCACAAATATGTAAGTTGTATCTAAGGGAGAAAGCCTAGAAAATAAATTGTAGGTTTGAAGCATAAGCTGTATCTAATCACTGAACCTTTGAGTGAAAAGAGAAATGATTAATTTTCAATACAAAGTGTTAGCTATTGCTAACAGTGGGCAAAATATGCTTTTTATATTATTCTGAGCCTGTCAAAGTATTGGATACTTGATAGAGAGTAGGGAGCCCCAACTGGATGAACTAAGAACTCTAGTAATAATCTAACATACATTGTACTTCACCCCACTCCAGGAAATCTACATACAACATGTTAAAAAGTGGTTTGCAGCAGTGCAATCAACTCTCAAGTGCTTCTTAACATATGGGTGAAATACATATGAGAAGAGACAAAATGTAGGAATCAAGACATGACAAATATAGATATACAGTTCACCCATATTAAGCTGTAGTGTTACTAATTTGAATCAATAAAGTTACACTTGAAGAGAGGTTTAAACAATATTTGGCACAATATATGATCAATAGTTGTATATTTTTATTATTGTTGTGACAAAAGGGATCATACAAAGAGTTCAGTCTCTGAATTTGAAACAACACAACAGTATCTAAATGGAGGTTAGGACTAAAGCTCAATGTATGAATAGGGTGGAAGCTATTCTAACTTCCACAAACTTTGGTCTACTTATACAAAGCAAGGGATTTTAATGCAAACATTTGTGCATTTATTATCTTGTAAGCAACCAAAAGGGGTGGTTGGGAACACTGGCACTGACATTGATTGAAAACCATCAAAGGGAAAGATTTTAGAATTATGTGTAAATTATCCCTCCAACACTAGATATGAGAAATGGAAAAAGTGTAGCAATGAAGCTGTCTATCTCAAACCTTAAACTAGACTCCAGTTTTCTTTACTATGAAAGTCATATTTAAAAGCCTTAAGTACTTTTGTCTTTAGGAAATTCTCCTTATAAAGAATAATGTCATGACTAACTTCTCAAAGTTGCTGTGAAGTTTATAGTGGAGAACATAAATATAAATTCACAAACTCAGAATCTGGCATGGATAGAGGTAACATTAGTTCTTTATCTTAAAATATGATCTCTCTTCACAATATTTAGTGTTCCATTGCTTATATTTTCCATTATTACAACGCAGCCATTTCTGTAGAAATCACTTATCAATCATAGTCAATTTAAAAAATACCCCTGTAAATCACTGCAGCTACACACTTTCATAATACTGTCGAGTGACTTTGTATAGATTACTAGACATTTGTTATTATTTTGACAGTCCGTTCTAATACATTCAACACGCACAAACAGCCATTACATTAATTGAAAACTTTAAGAAAATATAAAGTCCCTAATATAACTACTTTCTAGGCCGGCTTCTCGAGGTTTGAAAGGTGTAGTCCACCTGAACATTATTCCTTCCTTGTATCACTGAGTTCATGTATAAACTGCTTCTTTGGCTGCTGCTATCTTAGCATTCCATTCTACACTCCCAGCTGTGTGTTTTACCAGAGGTCAGTACCTGGGAGAGGAGAGGTTTGTATTGGTTGGCAATAGTTTAGAGCTGAAGTTTTATTGTGTCTCCATCATTGTAAGCAGTCTCTTACTTAAAAAATATAGATACCTCAGCTTCTACTATATTAATAACAGAAAAATGGTATAGGTGACTATCCCTACAACCTTTTCACTTCCTCCATGACCCTTGTGTCATTATGTGAATATCAATTAGAGGACTTGACTTATGTAACTTGCATGGAAATTTGCATGCGACCTTGCATGGAAATTTCAATAGTCCAAGGGCATGTTTTCAAACCTTAAAATATGGAAACTCATTTGTGAACTTTTTAAAGAAAAAGAATCATAAGAAATCAGCGAGGAATTAAGATTCAATATACCAGTCTGATCACACACTTGCTTTCCTTTAACTGGAAATGTTGAACCAGTACTTTAACTTTCTTTAGATATTAAGAGCTATATACTCAGGGTAAATATGTAGGCAACACAGGTTTTTTAGGTGAACCTGTGTTCTAACAATTATAATTAATGGAATAATGACTGTAACTAAATTCACTTAAGAAGATTACTAAGACAAATTTGTAAAGGATATGCCACATTCATAAACCTTAAAATCTTAATACAGAAGAAAATTTAGAGAACAAAACCTTACAGTCCCAATCTCACCTAACCTGTTCCCTGATGCAAAAGTCTGACAGCCAAAGTAGCTGCCTCTGTAGGAACATGGAATATAGCATAGAACCACACTTCAGCTTGTGTTCAATATTTCCTTCTCAATTATCAATTTTTTATTCCAGTGACTTTTAACTATTACAACATAGACTAGGCAGGCATTTGAAAAAGATAAGAAGGAAATTCACCTTCGTCTCCTTTTCTGTTGCTTGGCAAAGTACTCTGACAGAAGCAGCTTAAAAGAATAAAAGGGTCACGTGTGTCAGTCAGTTCCTGGTTCCAGACCGTCTATGTGGAAATTCCCAACAGAAAGAGAGTTCAAGGGAGCGGATGACATCATCAACATTAAAGAAGCAGGCAATGACAAATGCTACAGCTCACAACTCAGCCTCTCTTCTCCAGTTTCTACAGTTTGGGACCCCTGCCTAGCAATGATACCTTCCCACCCCAATTCTGAAGAGGAAATAGATAATGAACAGATCTGGGGGGAGAGAAGAGTTGGGGAGAAGCTAAGAGCTGTGCAGAGAGGAGAAGCTGTTTGGAATGTAAATTAATTAAATAAATAAATAAATAAAATAAATAAAAGTAAATAAATGAATGTGTCCCTTAGGGAAACAAAGACTAACCAAACTTTGCCAATCTGTTACTGTAAGAAAAGAGAAACTTTATGCTAATAAACATCATACACATATCATCATCACACACACACCAGGCCCATCATCCAGGTAATACTGGTTTGTATCAAGTTGATAATTAGCCTAACCATTCCAAATTTGTCCTGTTTGTGGGAAATTTATGCCACTTTTTAGAAATGACCATTTCCTTTACTAAGAACTTCTAGTTTATCTCTTTTGAATCATCAAGTCAGAACAAGAAGTGCATAGCTTTCAGTGAATTTACTTTGTTAGTCGGAGAAATGGATTTTTTTTTTAACCTACAGGTCCTTTAGTTATACATTACGGTTTCCAGTTTTGTGACTTTTTTATTGGATTTCTGCATGTCCAAAGATGTGTGTTACTGCATCTATACATGTTTTGAAATTTTTATGGTTATATTGCTTGTTATGTCCTATTCTGATTTATTATTATTATTACTATTATTAATTATTATTACTTTGTATGCCCATTTGTATTCTAATGAGAAAGAAGAAAGGGTGTGGATTTATTGGGTGGTTAAGAGTGGAGGATCTGAGGGGAGTTGGGGGAGTGGTAACCGTAATGAGACCATATTATAGGAAAAAAAATCCATTTTCAAAAAAGAAAAAAAAAACAGAAATCAAAGCAACAAATTCTGGGGAATATAAAGCAGGACAAGGAAACATTGTTTATGAAAGTGTAAATTTGTATAGTCACGACAGAAATTGTTGTGGTGTCTCTTCAAAACAGAAAACAAACAAACAAACAAACAAGAAAATCTAAAAGTAGAATATAAAATATGGTCAAGCAATGTGCTCAGAAGAATAAAATTCAGTAAACGATAAATTAAGGAAAATATAAGGCTCTCCAATTTTTTGAGTCATACTCCCAATTCTTATTCTACTTCAGATCAACAATGGCAGTTCGATCCACAAGAAAGCTTGAGGCTCTTCCAATTGGCGTGAATCTGGTGAAGCCACTGAAGAAGGCACTAAAGATGGCACTGGAACATCATCAGTTCTTTGGTGTGTTTCTCTCTCTGAAATCACAACAAATGAAGATCAGTGAAGAAGGCAAGGAGAACCAATAGCACAGTGTTGCCAGCGATCAGCAAATCCCAATGAAGGCCAGCAAAGAGTAGCAAGGCTAAGGTGAACCAAAGCCACAGTTCCCAGGCAGCTTCCAGGAAAACATCACAGGTCTATTCTCAGGGAAACATCCTCCCACGTGTCTGCCTCAGCAAAGTACCCTCTCATAAGACAGTTTCTAGAAAAACATCATATGATGCAACTGAGTCTCCAAAGAAACCAGACATTTCCAATTCAAAGAATCACCAACTGATTAGTAAAAGAGATACCCTGATCCCAGAAAGCTTTCTAATACCATGGTTACCATGCCCACATTGTTAGCTTTAAAAAGGTCATGATCACATCTATAGTCATATATCTATGGTTTAATACATCCTTAAATTATTTACATAGGTGACAGCACAGACTTATGATTTAAAAAATACGATTAGAGTTCAGTATTTCAAGAATCCCTTCCTATATGTTCCCCACAATTCACTCACAGTACACACGTACTAATTATATGATCATGTGCATCATTTTCCTATTGTCCTCACTCCTAAATGCTCCTTTGGGAATCTGAGTTGGCAAAAGGACTTGTTTCACCACCTCTGCTTCATATCAACTAGATAAATAACAAATTCTATATAAACAGACATCCCTCAGCATCTGCTCTCCAAACTTCAAGCAAGACACAACAGGTGTGCAGCAACAGCACAATAAAACATACCTCACACCATCCATGAAAGAACCAAGCTGTCAAGCCTTGAGGTGAAATCAATACACAGTCAGCCAGTTGAGTCTATCAATTGCAGGCAGGTTGTCTTTTCTATGTATGGACTTAGATCCTTTAGGCATCCTTAGGCATCTTAGGCAACAGTTTTAGTTAGTTTCTGTGTTGGTTGGCTCTACTTATGATTTGCCTTAAAGTCAAGCATTGGATGAAAGGACAGTTCATTCTGAAATTAGGTGAATCATGCAAATCTCTCTCTGTCTACATTAGGATTGGGGTTGCCTTCCTTCTGTTTCCTGGCATCTCTGGTTAATCTCAGGATCTTCTGATGAATCAAACAATTATTTCTCATGGTGTTTTCTTTAGTCTGATAGGTTGAAACTGCTCTGTCAAAGTACATGGTTCCATTCATACTCAATCTTTAACAAACTCTTATGAGTTTCCATTTGCTGATGGTTCCATTCTGATTTTGAAGTATATTAGTTGACTTATTTATTGCTTTATCAGTTGCAAAATTATAATTGCTTAACTTCTAACCATATTAACTATATATTAGTATAGTCTTTTTAAGTTCTGTCCAGTTCTTAAGAATTAAATAAAGTATCACATATGTGACACATGTTTTATCTTTTCTTTTGTTTCAAAGATGTCAAAAACAAGAAAAAATATTCACCAATACCTTTCGCCTAAATAACAAACTTGTTAAAATGTCTAAAACAAGTTTAATTTTGGCATTAAGAATATTGTCAGGTTTCTGGCACATCTGCTATTGAAATCTCATTATGATTAAAAAATATATTTACTTTGTTATTTTGGAGACTGTAATTAAATTATTTCCTTTCCTCTCTTTCCTCTCTCTAAAACCTCCCATATATATCTTTCATTACTTTCTTTCATTTATAGCTTTTTAAAATTAATGTTACACAAATATATGTATATGTTTATGTATATTTGTATATGCATACATATTTCTTAATACATTAATAAAACATCATCATAGTTTCATGTAAGTAAAACCTAACATCCAATCTCCTGACTACAGTACACATCAGAATAAAGATAGCATGTTCCTGAAGGTGTGGAAGGCCTTTCAGTGAGTCTATGGGATGTGCAAGATTGCACCAGATCCAAGAGGGGACAATACTGAAATCACACAGAGAGACTTATGAGCAAGTTCTTCACCATGCAAGGTATGGCTCATAAAGGTGTTTACAAAAGATAAAAAATAATGCGATTTATAAAAAGATTATTATGGCAGTACACAAGGAAAGCAATAGAATTATGTTTATTTCAGACTGATCATTCTGGGTATGTTAAGGGTGCCACAGAATGCATGACTTACTAGCAGATTGCATAATCAGATCCTTCCCCCAATTCCTAGACCCATGTTAATGCAAATTTCAAAGCCTTTCAGACTTTTATTGACATAGGCAATTCTTTGGTAGAAAAGCAAATTCTTCCAAATGTCTGTAATATTTTAATTGAAGAAATGGGAATATCAGAATAGGAGTTTAGAGGGAAAAGGTGATGGATAGAGTTCTCACTTGTAGTAATGATTGGTATGGAGGTATCCCAGTCATTCAGGTAGGCACTTTTTAGATTTTTTATTTACGACACCAAAAAAAAAAAAAAAACCCTCAGCAACTGATGGAAATCTATATTTATGACCCAACTGGGGGTTACAAAGGTAATAATGACAAATCAAAGCTATTAGATCAGACTTTTCTGCTAAGGTGATACATCAAAAAGACAATTTCAACTTTGGTGAAATTGTGAAGGCACCTTGTAAAATCTAAATGGTTATAGGGATAGCCATCCCAAATTAATTTCCATTGATTTCCTGACTTTTTTTCCTGTGGAAATAACTGACAGCTCTCCAGAGAGTTGTGGAAGACTTGATCAGTTAGTGACTTCCATGGAAACAAATCTTCTATGTATGAGAACTCCAGAAGAGCAAATTAATAAAATATATAGAATTTAATATGCAGCAATTGGTTTGACAAAATTTTCTTCATATATTCAAGTTCATTTGCCTTCACTTGCGGTATGTATTGCTAATATTCCAACTTGGAAGTGCATTAATTATCTTCTTGTCACAACTGTGACATGAGGGAAAGATCTGAAATATCTCATTTCTAATCAGTCTTTTTCTTCACTATACCGGAAGTTCTATATAACCATCTAAAGTAAAGTAGGAAGCAAAGACCATATTTACTCTTTACGGTAGAATGCATATGACTACATAGGTTCATCTATTTGAATGCTTGGTCCCCAGTTGGTGGAACTCTTTGAGAAGAATAGGGCATGTAGCCTTGTTGGAGGAGGTGTGTCAGTGGGCGTGAGCTCTTAGGTTTCAAAAGGACTGTTCCATTCCTACTTAGCTTTCTCTGCCTTCTTGAGCTTGGGCATCAGGATGCAAAATTTAAGCTATTGCTCTAGCCCCATTCTTGCCTGCTTACCATAAGACCCACCATGATGGACATAAACTATCTCTGAAACTATAAGCCTCCAATAAAGTCTTTTTTTTATAAGTTGCCTTGCTCAAGTTGTTTTTTCATAGCAATAAAAAAATAACTAAGACATATAGTTACATGTATCACATAATTAAAGATTCTGTTTTTGTAAACAAACTACCTCATGAAGTGGCATGCAACTTTCATATATTTTTAAATTAATTAATATATTTATTTGTTTTTTTACACTCCAGATTTTATCCCCCCGTCCCTGGTTTACCTAACTCTGACTGTTCCATATCCTATACCTCCTTCCCACCTTTCTGTCTCCATGTGTATGTTCCCATCCCACAATCCCAATCCCACCTCACCTCTAAACTCCTTGGAGCCTCCAGTCTCTTGAGGGTTAGGTTCATCATTTCTGATTGAACAAGACCCAGCAGTCCTCTGCTGTATGAGTACTGGGGCCTCATATCAGCTGGTGTATTCTGCCTGGTTGGTGGTGCAGTGTTTGAGAGATTTCAGGGGTCCAAATTAATTGAGATTGTTGGTTCTCCTACAGGGTTGCCCTCTTCCTCAGCTTTCAGCCTTTCCCTAATTTAACCACAGGTGCAGCAGATTCTGTCCATTGGTTGGATGCAACTATCTTCATCTGACTCTTTCAGCTGCTTGTTGGCTCATCCAAAGTTCGGTCATGTTAGTTCTCTTTTTTGCGAATGCTACACAGCTTCAGTAATAGTGTCAGGCTTTAGGACCTCCCCTTGAGCTGGATCTCACTTTGGGCCTGTCACGAGACCTCCTTTTCCTCCATTTCCTTTCCTGTAATTCTTTCAGATAGGAACAATTATGGGTCGGAGTTTTGACTGTGGGATGGCAACCCCAACCCTCACTTGATGCTCTGTCTTCCTGTTGGAGGTGGGCTTCATAAGTTCCGTTTCCTTTCTGTCTGGTATTTCACCTAGGGTCCCTCCCTTTGAGTCCTGAGAGTCTCTTACCTCCCAGATCTCTGGTGCATTCTGGAGGGTACCCCCTAACCCCCTCCCTCCCGAAGCTACCTGTTCACATTCTTTCTGTTGGCCCTCAGGGCTTCACTCCTTTTCCCTCACCCAATACTTGATAAGGTTCCCCCTCTTCCCCTCCCTATCTCCTATCCTTGTGATTGCTTTCTTCTCTCTCCCAAGTGGGACTGGAGTGTTCTCACTTGGACTCTTTAGCTGGTTGACTTTTTTGAGTTCTATGGACTGTATCTTTGATATTCTGTACTTTAAAAAAAAAAAAAAAACAACAAACTAATATCCACTTACTAGTGAGTACATACCATACATGTCCTTCTGTGTCTGAGTTACCTCACTCAGGATGATATTTTCTAGTTCCATCCATTTGCTTGCAAAATTCAGAATGTCCTCATACTTAATAGCTGAGTAGTATTCCGTTGTGTAAATGAACACATTTTCTGTATCCATTCTTCTGCCCTGGGACATCTGGGTTCTTTCCAGATCCTGGCTATCACAAATAAGGTCACTATGAACATAACAAAATATGTGCCCCTGTGGCATGGTGGGGCATCTTTTGGATATATTCCCAAGAGTGGTATTATTGGGTCTTCAGGTAGATCTATTTCTAATTTTCTGAGGAACCTCCAGACTGATTTCCAGAGTGGTTGTACAAGTTTGCTATCCCACCAGCAATGGAGGAGTGTTCCTCTTTCTCCACATCCTCACCAAAATGTGGGAGTGTCACCTGACATTTTGACCATAGCCATTCTGATTTGTGTAATGTACAATCTCAGGGTCATTTTGATTTGCATTTCTCTGATCACTAAGGACTTTGAACATTTCATTAGGTGCTTCTCAGCCATTCAAGGTTCCTCTGTTGTGAATTCTTGATTTAGTATATATACAAATTTTTGATTAGGTCGTTTGTTTTTTTTTTTGGTCATTAGCTTCTTGAGTTCTTAATATATTTTGGATATTAGTGGGGTTAGTGAAGATTTTTTTCCCTATTTGTAAGTTACCGATTTGTCTTATTGACTATGTCCTTTGCCTTACAGAAGCTTTATAGTTGCACGAGGTTCCAGTTATCAATTCTTGATCTTATAGCATGAGCCATTGGAGTTGCATTTAGTAAGTTTCCCCCTGTGTCAATGAGTTCAAGGCTCTTTCCCACTTTCTCTTCTATTAGATTCAATGTATCTGGTTTTATGCTGAGGTCCTTGATCCCTTTGGACTTGAGGTTTGTTGAAGGTGACAAATATGGGTCTATTTTCATTTTTCTACATACAGCCAGTTAGACCAGAACCATTTATTGAAGATGCGTTCTTTTTTCCATTGTATATTTTTCGTGTCTTTGTCAAAGGTCAAGTGTCTATAAGTGTGTGGTTTTATTTCTGAGTTTTCAATTCTATTCCATTGATCATAGTGTCTGTTTCTGTACCAATACCATGCAGTTTTTATCACTATTGCTCTGTAGTAAAGCTTGAGGTCAGGGACAGTGATTCTCCCAGCTCTTCTTTTATTGTTAAAAATTGATTTAAAATAATTGATTTTTGACTGGGTAGTGGTGGCGCACACCTTTACTCTCAGCACTTGGGAGGCAGAGGCAGGTGGATTTCTGAGTTCTAGGCCAGCCTGGTCTACAGAGTGAGTTCCAGGACAGTTGGGGCTACGCAGAGAATCCCTGTCTCAAAAAAATAAAACAAACAAACAAAGAATTGTTTTTTTTTTTTTTTTTTTTGCCTTTCCACATGAATTTGAGAATTGCTCTTACCATGTCTTTGAAGAATTGTGTTGGGATTTTGATGGTTATTGCATTGAATCTATAGATTGCCTTTGGTAGGATAGCCATTTTTACTATGTTAATTCTGCCAATCCATGAGTATGGAAGATCTCTCCATATTCTGAGATCTTCGATTTCTTTCTTTAGAGACTTGAAGTTGTCATACAGATCTTTCACTTGTTTGGTTAGAGTTACCCTCAAAATTTTATATTATTTGTGGTTAGTATGGAGGGAGTTTTTCCCCCTAATTTCTTTCTCAGCCTGTTTATCATTTGTATATAGGAAGGCTACCGATTTATTTGAGTTAATTTTATATCCTGCCACTTTGCTGAAGTATTTATCAGCTGGTTAAGATCCCTGGTAGAATATTTGGGTCACTTATGTATACTATCATCTGCAAAAGTGATACTTTTGTTTTCTCTTTGCAAATTTGTATCCTATTGATCTCTGTTATCTTATCACTCTAGCTAGTACTTCAAGTACTATATTGAATAGATATGGGGAGAGTGGGCATCCTTGTCTTGTCCCCAATTTTAGTGGGATTGCCTCGAGTATCTCTACACTTAATTGGATATAGGCCTTTGGTTTGCTGTATATTGCTTTTATTATGTTTAGGTGTGGGCCTTGAATTCCTGATCTCTCCAGTATTTTTAACACGAAGGAGTGTTGTATTTTGTCAAATGCTTTTTCTGCATCTAAGGAAATGATCATGTGTTTTTGTTTTATTTTTCTTGGAGTTTGTTTATATAGTGGGTTACATTAGTGGATTTTCGTATATTGAACCAACCTTGAATCCCTGATATGAAGCCTACTTGATTGTGGTGAATGATGGTTTTGATGTGTTCTTGGATTTGGTTTGCAAGAATTTTATTGAGTAATTTTGCATTGATACTCAGAAGAGAGATTGGTCTGAAGTTCTCTTTATTGGTTAGGTATTTGTGTAGTTTAGGTATCAGAGTAATTGCGGCTATACAGAATAAGTTAGGTAGTGTTCCTTCTCTTTCTGTTTAATAGAGTAGTTTGAGGAAAATTGGTATCAGGTCTTCTTTGAAAATCTGGTAGCATTGTGCACTAAATCCATCTGGCGCTGAGCATTTTTTTTGGTTGGGAGATTTTTAATGATGTCTTCTATTTCCTTGTGCAATATGGGCCTATTTATATAGTTTTCCTGCTCTAGATTTAACTTTGGTATGAGGTATCTGCTTAGAATATCATCAATTTCACCTAGATTTTCCAGTTTTGTTGAGTATAGGCTTTTATCATAGGACCTGATGATGTTTTGAATTTCCTCCATTTCTGTTGTTATGTCTCTCTTTTCATTTCTTATTTTGTTAATTTTTATACTGCCTCTAGGCCCTTTAGTTTGTCTAGGGGTTTAATCTGTCTGTTGATGCTCTCAAAGAACCAGTTTCTGGTTTTGTTGATTCTTTGTATCATTCCTTTTGTTTCTATTTGGTTGATTTCTTCTCTGAGTTTGACTATTTCCTGCTATCTACTCCTCCTGGGTACCTTGGCTTCTCTTTGTTCTAGAGCTCTCAGGTGTTCAGTTAAGTTGCTAGTGTAAGATTTCTCCAGTTTCTTTACAAGGGAACTTAGTGCAATACATTTTCCTCTTATCACTGCTTTCATTATGTACCTTAAGTTTGGGTATGATGTGTCAACATTTTCATTAAATTCCAAGAAGTCTTTACTTTCTCCTCTCTCTCTCTCTCTCTCTCTCTCTCTCTCTCTCTCTCTCTCTCTCTCTCTCTCTCTTTTTCTTCCCTGACCAAGTTATCGTTGAGTAGAGAGTAGTTCACTTTCCACATGTATGTGGGCTTTCTGTTGTTTTTGCTGTTATTGAAGACCAACCTTTGGTCATGGTGATCTGATAGGATGCATGGGATTATTCATCTCTTTGTATCTGTTGAGGGTTGTTTTGAGATCAATTGTATGGTCGACTTTGCAGAAGTTACCATGAGGTGCTGAGAAGAAGGTGCATTCTTCTGTTTTAGTGTGAAATGTTCTGTAGAAATCTGTCAAATCCATTTGGTTCATAACTTCTGTTAGTTTCGCTGTGTCTCTGTTTAGTTTCTGTTTCAAAAACCTGTCCATTGGTGAGAGTGGGGTGTTGAAGACTCCCACTATTATTGTCTGGGATTCAATGAATGTTTTGAGCTTTAATGAAGTATTTTTTTCTTTTTTCCCCAATTTTTATGAGGTATTTACTTCATTTACATTTTAAATGCTATCTTTTATGAATGTGGGTGTCCTGGCATTTGTTGCATAGATATTCAGAATTGAAACTTTCTCTTGGTGGATTTTACCTTTGATGATTATGAAGTGTCCTTCCTCATCATGCTTGATAACTTTTGGTTGAAAGTCTATTTAATTGGATATTAGGATGACAAATCCAGCTTTTTCCCTGGAACCATCTGCTTGAAAGACATTTTTCTATCCTTTTACTCTAAGATAGTAGCTGTCTTTGTTATCAAGGTGTGTTTCTTCTATGCAGCAAGATGCTAGATCTTGTTTGCACACCAAGTCTTTTAGCTTATGTCTTTTAATAGGGGACTTGAGTCCATTAATATTGAAAGATATTAAAGACAGATGACTGTTGGTTCCTACGAACTGTGATTTCTGTCTTTCTGTGTGCAGCAGAACCCCAGGGAGACTTTCAGTCAGTCTGGTCAGTAGCCCATCATGCCTTCAAGCTGTGGTATCAACTGCTCTGCGTGCAGCGGATCCTTCAGGGTATGGTGTCTTCACAGAAGCAGACCATCTAGCAGTCAACTGCTCTGAGTGCAGTGGATCTTCAACTGCTCCGTGTGCAACCTATCCTCAACTACTCTGAGTGCAGTGGGTCCTCTAAGATGTGGCAGGATATGATGTCTCCACAGGAGCAGACTGGCTAGGAGTCTGTCCCAGCAGAAAGGAATGGGCAGAAAGGGCAGAAGGAGAGTGGTTTTCTGGGGGGGGGGGGTGTTGGTGGGTGATGGTTCCCTGAATTGACAGGGCTCCCAGAAGCAGCTCTAGGACTTGGAATGGGGGAAAGGGTTCTTACCAACTGCTCTGAGTGCAGCAGATCCTCTAGGATGGGTCAGGATATGGTGTCTTCATGGGAACAGATCAGTTAGGAGTCAATCCCAGCAGAAAGGACTAGGCAGAAAGCTTTCAGGATGAACATGTTTGCAAATGTGAAGGAAAGATCAATGTATTTACAGTTTATAAGATGTGTCCTCTAAAGTAAAGAATGCTACAAGTATGTGGAATAATTACATGATATTCCCATTAGCTATAAAGACAGATTTCTTTGATAAAGGGCAGTAGCTACACTTATCAGTGGGTAAGAAGATTATATTTAAAATGTAGTAAGGAATTACTCCAGTCTAGCAGATTGGCATTAGTAGACTCTTTTTTAATGTCTATGACTTCAATATCTCTGGAAAGCTGGATATGTTTTTTTTTTAATAAGGGAGAGATAAATGGATGGCTAGGAGCCAAGTCCCAGTGGGTATAACCCTTATCATATGTCCTGTATCAAGGATTGGGGGAACATTGTGGATGAGGGACAAAAAGAGAGCAAAAAAGAAAAAAGAAATATGACCTCTGTGATAAGAGAACACTCTGGACAATGACGATAACAACAGAGACATTAATAAACAAGGAAGAAATTTTCTTGGGCGATTCCTTTGGACAAAGAATAATAGACAACTCATGGCTGCTGAGAGAGGAAGAGTTTGATGCTCCTAGGAGTGAGCTCCCTCATTGGTTGTCCAGTGAATAGTAGTTAGCCCTGAATCCATGTACAAGCAAAGAACAAAATAAGACTCAGCTAGCTGTATTTATGTATTTGTACTTACATATTCGTGTGTGTGTGTGTGTGAGAGAGAGAGGGGGGGGAGAGAGAGAGAGAGAGAGAGAGAGAGAGAGAGAGAGAGAGAGAGAGAGAGAACAGATAAGAGCTGGAGGTAGGAAACAGAAGAAAGATGAGGTAATTCCATTTTAATTAGAAGCATATTTTTTAAAAATATTTTATTAGATATTTTCTTCATTTACATTTCAAATGCTATCCCGAATGTCCCCTATACCCTCCCAACCCCCTGCCCTCCTGCCCACTCACTCCTACTTCTTGGCCCTGGTGTTCCCCTGTATGGGGCATATAAAGTTTGCAAAACCAAGGGGCCTCTCTTCCCAACGATGGCTGACTAGGCCATCTTCTGCTATATATGCAGCTAGAGACACGAGTTCTGGGGGTACTGATTAGTTCATATTGTTGTTCCACCTATAAGGCTGCAGACCCCTTCAGTTCCTTGGGTAA
>NC_034603.1:60054096-60068969 GCF_900095145.1 Mus pahari
ATTTTATTCCCTATTTTGGGGAGGAATGAAGTATCCACGTGTTGGTCTTAAAAAATGATAATGAAATGAGATTAGAACCATAAAAAGTAATCTTTTTTGATATCATATATTACATCCTTGCATTTTCTAAGAAAATAGTGTCTAAAAGATTGTTTTTGAGTTTCTGAAGTATTATATGCCTCTCCTCTCCTTTTCCCTGTCCCTGTCTGTCTAGCTTTACTACAATGTCCATACAACCTTTTAACTTTCCTTGACTAGTTTGACAAATTTGAATACTTTCATCCTAAGTGAAAAAGGGCAAAGGTTGCAATTACTAATGAGTTACAAATATTGACATTTCAAAAATAAACCTTTAAAATTATTTGAATGTAGCCCACAGAATCTAAATATCACAGTTACTGTAAAACAACCATCAATCATTTACAAAATTATATAAAAATGTTTTGCTTTTGTAGGAATCAGTTTCATTTACTTCCTTATTCTTACTGAACTTATATTTGCCTTCTACCTCCATAGAGTTGTTCCTAATACAGTCTTTTTGCTTGATTAGTTTTTAATGGTATTCCCATACTTCTATGTTCAAAATATATTTTAGTTTTTCAAAAATTCTGTTCTTTAAAAACCTATTCATTAGTAGATCCCTTCTATCTTAACAATTACACATAATGAATAATAGAATAAATCACACAATAATTTACACACTTTAGAAAACTATTAAACATTAATTTTATTTGAAATACATTTAAAATGAAATAAATTCTTTTCTCTTCAGTGAGCATAGGTATATGGAAGAGAACAGAATTTAGTATGAAAGGCTTAGGATTAAGTATTATTTTCTTATCCTTTTTGAAAAAAACTTGGCAGAGAAACATATATAACCACATATATTGAAACAATAGCAATTCCTCTATTTTATTTTTAAGAATTATTTTTAAAACTTATGTAAAATATAATCCCTCAAATGTAAAACCCAAATAGTGACAAGTATTATAATTAATCTTCATTATATGTCAGTGGGTAGCTAAATGAAGTTATTCTCCAATTTTCATATCAGCAAAAAAATAGAAATAACACTTGCAAGAATATTTTTAAATCTTTATTACAGGAACACATTTTATATATTGTTAGAGAAATACAAAAACCACTTTAAATGAGAAACTTTTAATTGACTGTCCACTACCTTAGCTTCCTTTAACTGTGCACATCCTGTTTAAAACGGTCAGAGAAAGAACTGAAACAACTGCCAGGTTATTCATTTTCAACTTCTCAAGAAAGCATTTTATTAAACTATGTCTATTTCTATCACTAATACCATTATGAACACTTTGGGACTGCTTTTTCATCTGCATTTATTTATCACATATCCTGCCTACAGGCTGGCCTTACTCAGACTTTCTGAGTTATCCTTGGTGTCAATGTGGCAATAAATACCAGCACAAACAGCCTTCAGTCTTCAAAACAGTATAGGCTCCTCCCATAATAATTAGGTAATGACATGTCCTTGAAGATTTCTAAATATAAGCGAGGAATCAGAGGGAAGGAGTGTGAAGAAGAAGAAGAAGAAGAAGGGAGGAAAGGAGGGAGGGAGAGAGGAACACACGCACACACAGACAAACATACAGAGAGAGAAAGAGAGGAGAGGGAGAGGAAGAGAAAGCAGGAGAGAGAGAGAGAGAGAGAGAGAGAGAGAGAGAGAGAGAGAGAGAGAGAGAGAGAGAGATGTGAAGATCACACAGTGGAGGGAAGGAAAAGGCAAAGGACAAAGAAAGCCACAGTGGTTACGCAGTAAAGTTGCTAATCAACTCTCCTTGAGAAGAATTCATATTTTGACCTTAACTTGTGAAAATGCACAGAAAGTTATGAAGGAAAATGGCTATCTATATCACACAACTATGCACATAAATTTAGAAAATAGCAAAGCATGGATAAATGCCCTTCCTGTGATTCTGCACTGAACATAAGTAGATGTAGAGGAATTTCCCTTAATTTTCTGATTGGCTAAGAAAAATGACAAATAGCCAATCGCTGGGGATAAAGAAAACCTGACATTCATGAAACCAATGAACCAAGTGGTATGGATTCTCACTTCTGAAAGTGTAATCTATTGAAAATGTATAAACACAACTAAAGATAAAATCTGGGATCAAAATACTCATTGGTAAAGAAAATTTAAGAAACATCTAAGTGTCTCTTGGGCACAAAAGGGTTACTTATACTGACCTAGGGATAGAAATACACAACAGTATGGCCACCAAAGAGGTTATGTAACTCAGGATGGCTGGAGTATAGCGTATTAGAGTAAAGAGGCCGAATATTACAAATTGAGGCTGGAGAGTGATCAAGGACCAGACTAATAGCAATATTTTATGGTGTGATAATCTATCTGAGTTTTATCCTTCAGATGAAGTAAATTTCAGAAATATTTTCAAGTATTGAAATAGCCGAAAATCTGGGTTTTACGAAAATTATGCTGCTTAAAAATAGAATATATTGAAAAGCTGATCATACATGTAGTCAGAATACCTTCTAGGGGCTATTCAAATAACCCAGACAGAGAAAATGAGGCCCTCACATGAGGCAATATTCCCTCCGAATGGAAATGCACTTAGCTCATGTTATTCTCAAAGACTAAAGAGTGTTCAATTTACGTTATCAGTATATCAGTCGTTTGTCACTTTTTAAAGCAGTGCTGGCCACTATTCTTTAAAATTATATTTGTCTATTAGGGAGACCTATATTCATCTTTGCAGCTGGAAACTTGACATCTCTATGGGCCGTGGCAAACACATTACCTCTAAGTTATCCTTCTTTTACTGCATCATTTAAAGATTTATTTGGTCTTTGTGCTTGATTGCCTTTGCCCTCTTCCTCCCATAAAGACAAGGTACTATTCTTTTTCAACTCTCAATCTACACCATTCAGATTTGGTGTAACTTTCATGACTAACAGGTATCAAGGATAAAACTAAGTGTCAAAACAAAAGAGAACATATTTCCCTATAAAATAATTCAGATGTTGATGCTGATAAAGCTTTCATTCTCTCATTTTGTGATGTCTCAAACTAGTTTTAAGCTATTTGTGAAGAAAATCATTCATTATTCTTTCAGAGTGATTTTAGATAGGCAATTTATTATTTAGATAAATAATGAAAAGTATTTCCTGGATAATGCCAGGCTGTTTCCAAATCTCTGAGGAGACTGAAGAAGAACTTACTTGATCACCTTCAGCAAATCATTAGATTTTTTTTTTTTTTTTGAGAGTGGCAAGAATTCAACAGCTGGATTAAAATCCAGTGCATTTGTGACTAGGTCTCTATTAAAATACTTAACTCTCCGTGGGTTGCAATAATCAATTGCATATTGCTCTTGCCCATTTCTTCTTTGATGTCTATCACACAGGTCTTTAGATGGCTGCCACTTATGACTGCAGCTTTAATTACAGTCCTTTGCAAACAAGAAATTCAATTTATTTATAATCAGTTCACATGCTAATCTAATATTTCAGCATCCAAACTATGATCAGAGTCTAAGCTCTATAATAGCCCAGTGTAAAATGCTTTAATTGAATCACAAAAGGAGAAAGTTGTAATCCTATAAATCTGCCTCAGGAACTTGGCATGCTGAGAAGGCTTTTCTGGAACTTTTTAATTGCATGACACAGCAGGCATCATAAGTCTATAAAAAAGGTTGTCTTTCCTATAAGTAATCATGTTATATAATTTAAAATACTGTGATAGTAATTCTAGTTTTTGATCCCAGTGTCTCATCCCCATTAGTCAATACAAACCCATCAGGCTTATAAAGATGTCTGCTTGAGCCACAGCATAAATATTCACACTTTGGTAAAGAGTGTCTGTGAGAAGGCTAGGGCCCCAAATTTAACAGATATGGAGAATGTTTGGAGAAATACCTGAGACCATATCTCAGCAATTCTACTTTGTATCATCAGCTGTAGTTATTATCTCTCTGTCTTGGCAGGACTAACTCCAGAATTCCTACATAAGCTGTACTTCCAGGTGACAACTTGATAAAAAGCAGAGACAAGAAGAATTGGCTTAAAACTGTCTTTGCATGAAAAATGGACTGTTTTTATTTCTAATACAGGTTTATTCTAGATGCCTGTGTGGAAAATAGGATATGTCATGTAGTCAAACCGTTCAGCCATTCTGTGGTCATAAGCCTTAGCTATGAAATTTACCATTTAAAGGCGAGTGGTTGTCAGAGCTGTCAAATATGTTCTGTGCTTACCACAAAAACAAACATGCTCTGTCTCCTTCTTTTCTTCCCTTCTTTCTCTTCTGGTCCTTAGTACTGATACCAGTCTATCATATTACTTCCTTGCCCTGCCCAAGGACAAACTCCTTTGTTTACTGTTTACCATCCATGTTGGATCTTGTGGTGGGAGTCACGAAGGCAACAGTACAGTGGTTGGTTGAATTATTTATTTTTAAAATTATTCAATACTGCAAGTCCTACTCATTTATAAAGAAAGTTTAGTATGTTTGGAATTGTTATGATTGTTGTACAAAGTTTCTTTTGCCTCAGTCTTATTTCCTTGGTATTGGGTTACTTTAACAAAATATTATAAGCAAGGTAAATGGAAGGCAACAGGAAGTCCAAGCCATGGTTAAAAATAAAAATACAGAAGCCTCATTCTTTAGAGTAGAGATTACACCTTCTCCATTCACAAGATAGAAAGCCAGGAAGGAAAACCCATTTTCCCACTTTCTAAGACTTTCAATCCAATTCAGAAAGATTGATTCCAAATATCTCACTCATTATCAGCATCAACTAGGGGATTAGAGATTCAACATAAGAATTTTGATGAACACAAAACATTCTGACCAAGTAATTCAGAGAACCAACCCGGAAGAAGATCTCAAGGTGGTGTTCAAATTAATTTACTTTATTGTGTCACAAAAGCCAATAGAAATATTCAATGACTGACTTATACTGAAAATGATTTTAAAGAAGCTAGTTATATTATACATCATAGGTATGCTGACTCGTTTTATGTTAGCTTGACACAATCGATAGTTATCTGACAGGAGGGATCCACAATTGAGAAAGTGCCTCCATGGGGCCAGACTGTAGTCAAGCTTGTATGGCATTTTCTTAAAATTAGTGATTGATGGAGTAGGAGATGTCCCATTGTGGGTGGTGCCATCCTGGGACAGTTGGTCACAGGTTTAGTAAGAAAGCAGGATGAACAAGCCATGGGAAGCAATCCAGTAAGCAGTACCCCTCCATTGTCTCTGCATCAGCTCCTGCCTCAAGGTTCCTGCCCTGCTTGAATTTCTGTCCGGACTTCCTTAGGTGATAAACAGCAATATGGAAGTGTAAGCCAACTAAACCCTTTCCTCCCCAACTTGATTCTGATCATGGCATTTTATTATAGCAATAAAATAGTAACAATAAATAAAACAGTAGGCAGTGTCCTTTTTAAATTTTGCCTCATGATAAAATAGTAACTTTCATGCTCATGTATGGCTTTCAATCAGAATGCAAGGTTTTACTTAATCAAATTGGTCACCATTCCTTGGCAGTCAATGACATGTAACATTTAAATAATGCTTATCTCAACTTTGATGTCATTTAAAATGTCACATAAATCTAGATTTATTTTACTCTCACACATGTATATCATTCATAAATGTGGTCATACATATATATATATATGTGTGTGTGTGTGTGTGTGTGTGTGTGTGTGTGTGTGTGTGCAAAATATGCAGTATTTTGAGTTAAACTCCTTTGGTCACTCCTAAATAGAGTACATGCATTCCTGAACTTCTGTCACATATTTTCCTCTCTTCCTAGAGAGCTTTTTCTATACCACGTCCAGTTCTGACATCATAATTACCCTCTTGCTCTATTAGTGACTACTACTGTTCCTTTCTCTATAATTCATACCGACTGTACTCTTTGCGTATCACAATGTTTTACACTTTCTTATAAAACTCTCCATTTCAATGATGCTAATTCCCTATGCAAGTGCTTATCAAATTTTATGAATAAGGACCTTTATAGGTAGGCACTGGCTCAGATTTCAAGAACAACATATCCACATGGAAGAGAGAAACAGTAATCAAATTATCACATAGCTAATTATAAAAGTACAAAAATTGAAGCCGGGAGTGGTGACGCATGCCTTTAATCCCAGCACTCGGGAGGCAGAGGCAGGAGGATTTCTGAGTTCGAGGCCAGCCTGGTCTACAAAGTGAGTTCCAGGACAGCCAGGGCTATACAGAGAAACCCTGTCTCGANGCCAGCCTGGTCTACAAAGTGAGTTCCAGGACAGCCAGGGCTATACAGAGAAACCCTGTCTCGAAAAACCAAAAAAAAAAAAAAAAAAAAAGTACAAAATTAGCAGCACCAATTCAAAAAGATAAATTTTCTGAGTGTATAAATAAAGTCAAATTGTTGTTCTGCTATAAGGATTAAGAATATTTCATTCAACTTGAAACAATGGGCAGATATATGACTAGTTAGTGGACATTGATTATGCTAAGATGGATGAAGGGAGGGGAAAGAAATTTTGTAATTTGACATTTCAATAATAAATACCCTTGCAGATATACACATATCAATGTGTATATACAAGTTATCATAGGTTTGTCTGTGATCAGATTGCTTTAATTGTTTTCATACAATGCGAGATCAGCAGACACATTTACCCTGAATCCTTTCTGGGTTTGCCATCTTGTAGTGAACATTCCCCATGCACTCTGGCAGTTTTCCACCTCAGGGGCATCTCTCTCTTAACTTCTGGTCCCAGAGGTTTTCTTCATTCCTTAGGCATTTGCTTTTTCTAGGCAGAGCATCCTAGAAAATACTGATGGAATACTTGTCCCAGAGGCAATCAGCATCAAAAGGGCAGCAGAGGTTGTCACATAAATGCCAATGCTCTGCTTCCTTAGTGCTTGGTGGCACAATTTGGAGGATGTTTTCTATCCTGTCCTCATAGGATGTCCCATGGGATTCAGCCCATGAATTGTTGATCTGCTCACTGCAGCTCTTCTCTCCCTCACAGCCCTGCTGACTTCATTCCCTTACCTTGCTTTTTGGGCCCTCTTCCAGATGGATGTCCTTTGCATGTGCCCTTGTTAGAGTGGGATGCTGGAAACAGAAAAGGAATTTAGATGAAGAATGTAAAATGACTGTCAATCAAACCACAAGAGTAAATTGTAATCCCAGTCATTAGAATCATGCAATGTTTATTTCTAGTATATTCATATATTTCATAGGGAACATTTCTTATCTGATTATTAAACTAATGTCTTGTTCTTTATCCTAATTATACCCACAAACGATATTAATTATTGACTCACTCCTGTCATATTAATCTGGAAACATGTTTGCTCCTTCACAGTTTGAGAAGCCAGGGTTCTGGCTCCTTGTTTAATACCAGGTTTTCTTGAGGCATCCTGAAATTTGTCTAGATAATCCTGAGAAGGGAGGATTGATTTTGGTTAGATTGTACAACCAAAAAGCTTTTCATGGAATAACTTTATTTTCAGTTACCTCATGTGGCATATCACTGTTGAGGTTCTATGCAAATAAATCTGTTTTCTTTGACTGTATTTCAGATACAAATAGAGGAAATTAAAGATTATTACTGAACAATGCAATACACAGAGATTTTTGCTACGTGATGGGGAGTAGAGAGGACCAACCTGACATTGTATACCTTCTCCCTAGTACAGTGAGGTCTCTTCAGTTTGTTTAAGTGATGTTGAATCCTGGGTGATCTTCTATCTGTGGTTCACAGGTTGGCCTTGTGTTCTGCATATTTGTCCTTTGAAAAGACAAGATCAAGTGTATCAATGTTCTATATATTTTTACTTTTCATAGAATCAAATTGAGCACGTGTTGAATTCCTTTCCTGTGTTCATCATGATTGAAATGCATTTTCCCAGAGACCTGGCTTCTAAGCCACGATATGCCAGATGCTTCACCACTTTTTTTTTAAAAAAATTTATTAGTTATTTTCTTTATTTACATTTCAAATATTATCCCCTTTCCTAGTTTCCCCTCCGAAAATCCCCTATTCCCTCCCCCATCCCCCTGCTCCCCAACCCACCCACTCTGATTCCTGTCCCTGGCAGTCCCCTATACTGGGGCATAGAGCCTTCACAGGACCAAGGGCCTCTCCTCCCATTGATAAATGACAAGGCCATCCTCTGCTACATGTGCAGCTAGAGACACAAGTTCCACCATGTGGTTTCTTTGGTTGGTGATATTGTTCCAAGGAGTTCTGGGGAGTACTGATTAGTTTGTATTGATGTTCCTCCTATGGGGCTTCAGACACCTTCAGGTCCCTGGGTACTTTCTCTGGCTCCTTCATTGGGGACCTTGTGCTCTGTCCAGTGGATGACTGTGAACATCCACTTCTGTGTTTGCCAGGCACTGGCAAAGCCTCATAGGTGACAGGAGCCTGATATAGCATCACCACTTTAAGCAAAGACAAAGAATTAAGCTTAGTGAAATTAAGCTGCTGTAATTGTCAACATCGAGGTAACCTGGAAAATATAGGCTTGAGGCTTTTCCTGGTGTAGATTTGAAAAAATGCAGTTTGGTGAGAAGGCCACAGCTCTCATGGTCATTATATTTCTGTAGTTTTAAATTCCTGGAAAACAATATTTTAATATTTGATTGGATAAAATTTTATTTAGCATTTGGATCCACAAATATGTAACAATAAAGAAAATATGTATCTGATGATAAATATTATATCTTTAGCTCACTGAGACTTACTTAAAATTTATGATTACGTTTAACAGCTATTTGTACATATATTACGTTAATGCACATAATTGACATACTTATGTATTGGGTTAATATAAAATATGATCATTCAATCCATGCATTTAATTAGTGGCTTTCAAACAAGAATATTAATACTTTCATCTCCGTAGTCATGTATATTGTACTTCTTCTTTTTGTAGTCTATTAATTCTAATTCTTTACTAAATGTTTAAGTTCCTTTTAACAATAGTAATATTAGCCCAGTGTGCTATGTAGAATAAAAGTTATTTTCATATATATGTGTGTGTGTGTATATATATATATATATATATATATATATATATATATATGCATGGTGGTCACTATTAACTAAGTTATATCTATAATTTGAGCCCTGTAGCAATGGTTTGTTCTATTCTCTTCTATGAAATAAACCCTTCTCTGCTTCCATATAAATACAAGAATATTATTTAATATAATGTTGTTTTGTTCACAGAAGTGCTGTCATTAAAATTTTCAATACTTTATAGTAATTTTGATTATTTTATATACTTATATGCAACAATAAACAAAATAAACTTTAGAGAAAGAGAAAAACAAAGATTTCACTAACTTTTAAAAATCATCTATGTCTATTTTTTTTTGTTGAATTCTAGGGATGCAAAGGAATGGCTCTTAAGTTAAAAGCTCTGGCTGCTCTCCCAGAGAACCAGACTTCAGTTGCTAGCACCTAAGCCAGGTGCTTCAAAACCACTTGTAACTCCAGCTCCAGAGAATCTGATGCCCTCTTCTGGTATCTATGGAAACCTGCCCAGATACACACAAGTAAGCATTAAAATATAATCTTAAAATAGTGACATTTTTAGGTCTGAGGACATGGCTCAGTGAATGGAGTGTTTGCCATGCAAGCATGGGCACCTGAGTTCAGCACCTACAGCCACAGTGTTTCTCTTATTATTGTTTTTCTCTTCTGCTAGGGGTAACTCTTAAAATGGCATCTTATTTTATTTTGAAGATCTCAGAGCTTTTGTATGTACATGTGTTTTTGCCATGTATGTGGGTGCCTGCAGAGGAAAGAAGGGGTTGAAATCACTCGAGCTAGAAGTGAGATGATTATGAGCATGGACTCTAGGAATGGAATTTGCATCCTCTGGAAGATAAGCACATGCTCTTCAACAATGAGCCATCTCTCTATCCCCATTTTCCCTCATCATTAATGCAAAACATAGCATTGTTTTGTTTATTAATGTGTAAGAAGCTACACTCTTAGCTATTGTATAATGAAGCAATCAAAAGCATAGCTCATGGTTAGTCACAGGAAATGAATGCCACACACCTCTGGGCGTAACAAGCCACCTCGTACCTACCGCACAGCCCTGACCTGAATAATTGGGAATTCACTCTCAACCCCTTCTTCTCTATCTCCAAGCAGACTCAGAGGATTGAAATGAGACAATAATTCCTAAATATTTTAGTATACATTGATGAACAATTATGTGCTAAATGATAGCCCCATAAAAATAAATGTCTTGTTTATGGAGATTAGTGGAATATATTCTGTAGAACTTCATGACAATAGGACCCCTAAGACACTAATATGTTATCCAGAGTGGCACTATGTTAACATTTGCTAAGATATGCAGGATGTTCCAGAACTCTGAATTGTGTTTATTCTTTTCATATCTTCTCACTTGAAATGTGCAAGTTCTCTAAGCAGATAGAGCAGGAAAGGCAATCTTATAGGCACTTTTCCTTCAGTTTTATTAATGCCGAAAGTATAGCCTGAAACTTCATCAAAAGCCATCTTGAAAGCCTTCAATTCTTCTTTTTTCCATGTACATAAACATCCAGCAGATTTCTGTACAGGATCAGAAGGAGAGCGCTTTTGCCTTTCATGAGAAGGGCATGGTAAGTTTACTACGAACTTGGTTTATTTACTCTCTCCCTCTGATAACAAGAAGTTGCCTGGAGGTAATTAAAAGATCTATAGTTATGATCTGTTCATGTATTGAAGTCAGAAATAGGCATTTATGAGGCATAAATTCTGTTTAGGACATCCCTTCTATGAAAGTTTATTTTGGTAAGTGAAAATGCGAATTCACATTCTACAATGTGTCTGTCTGACTCTCTCTCTCTCTCTCTCTCTCTCTCTCTTTGTGTGTGTGTGTGTGTGTGTGTGTGTGTGTGTGTGTGTGTGTGTGTGTGTGTGTAAAGGTGTAAAGGTATTTGCTACCAAAAAGAATCAGTTCCAGGTAACTATGCCTTTCTGATATGCCCTTGATGGCAGATGTCCATTGTTTTAAGAGAACATTCATGTTACATAGCATGCCCAGTATGGGTTTACCAGTGGTAAAAGCCTAACACAAGAAGATTTACTTTAAGCAACCAGATAATATATGACCTCAAGAGGATATTAAGTTAATTAAAAGCTTTCTTGACAGTTCAAAGCATACCAATTCACAAATTTTAATTTATTATTAGAGTATTTAACTTGCTCAGCTCAGTGGAAACACAGGACTCCCCTAGGACTTTTATTCTCAGTGACACAGCACATAGGAAAGATATTCACTTCTTCCTAGTCGTTAAAACTGGTCACTATTCTCAGCAATTCACTTCCTTGCAACCTATATCAAGTTACTTGTACAGTGTTTCAGTTTCGTCCTCTATGAAATAATAATCATATCTCATGAAATTGTGAGAATATAAAGAGGTAATGAGAACACAGGTTTTCAGGCACATAAATCTTCCTCTTACTAGTTCAAATGCTTTTAAATGTTACTGCTTGATTATCCTGGAGCAAATGGAGAAGACATCGAAAAAAGAAATTCTCTCTCTAGGACTGACAGAAGTCAATAGGCAAGATATCCAACAAAAAAGCACTAATGTACAGCAACAATTTGACTTCCAAAGAGTAAATTATGACATAAAAACATATTTTTGGGTGACACCCTTCAAATATACAAAGATTTATGTAAGATTAATCAATTTACTCTCATATCTGCATTTTAGCACATAATATATAGAATACTCATAGATTAATATCTACTTATCAGTTAGTGCATGCCATGTGTCTTCTTTTGTGATTGGGTTACCTCACCAAGGATGACATCCCCCGGATCCATCCACTTGCCCAAGAATTCCATAAATTCATTGTTTTTAATAGCTGAGTAGCACTCCATTGTGTAAATGTTCCATAACAGAGGAAATGAAGATATAGAGGACAATGACACAATACTGGTGAATGGGGAAATCAAAACTCATAATTTTAAGCCATAGGTGATACAGTTAGCAAAAGATACTGTTCAGGGTCTAAGAAGGTAATATTTCTGTGAGGCGTTGGAGTCATGGTGTTCAGGGATAGACGAGGTGATCTGCTTCTCAGGAGATTTGTACATATGTACATATAGGTGCAGCCACAGGAATGAAAAGTCCACTGTGTGCTGCACAGTTGGGCATGGTTCTTACCTCCCACTGCTGGTTCAGCTGAGTCACTGAGAAAGGTGATAGGAGAATGGCAAAACCCTGAACATGGAGCTGAGAACTGACTTTACAATTTATGCTCAATGAGTAGAATGGATTTTAGTAAGTCAGTCTCTCAACTAGTTTGTTTATTTGTTTGTTTGTTTGTTTTTATTAAATTTTGAGATACAATCTTTTTTTTTTTTTTTTTTTTCGCTAACTCACTGTGTTCTGACTTTGGAAGGAGGCACTTCCTTTCCAGCCCCACCTCTCTCTCCCCTAATATCTGGGTCCCTTTAGGCTCATTTTGTATTTTTGTGTTCAGTGGATATTGAGGCATTTTGTTTTGTTTTGTTTTTTAAATTTATTTATTATTATTTTCTTTATTTACATTTCAAATGCTATCCTGAAAGTTCCCTATACCCCACCCCCGCCCCTGCTCCCCTACCCACCCACTCCTACTACTTGGCCCTGGCCTTCCCCTGTGCTGGGTCATATAAAGTTTGCAAGACCAAGGGGCCTCTCTTCCCAATGATGGCCGATTAGGCCATCTTCTGCTACATATGCAGCTAGAGACTTGAGCTCAGGGGGTACTGGTTAGTTCATACAATCTTATGCCCACCTCCTGGCTGGTTTGGAACCCTTCAGTGTAGTCCAGGCTGCCTTTTAATTACTGGGCCCATTACCTCTGCTTCTCAAGAGCTGGGATTTATGGGCATATGTTTCCACACTTAGCTTAGCCAGATGATTTTGGTTTTTGATAAATTATGACAAGTATGCTCTGAAGGAATGTTTATAGATGAGAGGCAACCCATACAGCATCCCGAGGAAAGAGTATTTATGAGACAAGAATAACCTGTGCACTCTGTATTGAACTGCCTACTGTACAATGGGTATTCAGTTATTGTCTCTTGAATCTTAAACTAGAGGTAAGATGTTTTAAAAATATCCCACTTTCTCTTGGAAATGCAAGTTTATCATAAAAGGACTGGCTTAGTCAATACAAATGACAAAATGACAAATTTCAGGTGTTGGGTGATGGCTCACTGGGGAAGAATTCTAGATCTTCAAGTATGTGGACTTCAGATTGGGTCCCTGGCCCCCCCACAAAAATATTAGGAAGTGCTGCTACTGCTGCATGTTATTGTAACCTCAGCATTTGGACACAGATACAGATATAGATGCTGAGAGCACAGGATTCTGTCAGTCTATCAGAAACAGTGGGATTTGGGCTCAGGCAGAGACCCTATCTCAAGGAAATAGAACTGGATGGAAGAATCTTGATATATAGCTCTGGTCTCTATATGTGCCGCATAGAGCTGCACATACCCTTATACTCATACATGTATAACCCCTATGCACATACAGTAGTAAATCAAGGAAGGACAAAGGGGCTAGTTTAGAACACTGGAAGCATTTGTCTCACTGGATAAAGAAATATTTGCATCTTCTTGATGCTTCCTTAAGTCATATGAGTTTATAAAGACTTCACAGTCACATCTCTGCTCCTGACCTTGTTCTGGTTAAAAATATTGATATGACCCCTTGTCTGATTGGCAGGTCTGTGTCTCACCTTCACCTGGTTGTAGAGGTTTCCTAAGATTATGCAAATAAAACTAAATTAAAAGGCTCATTTTCTTCCCTTTTGATCGTGACACACTAGAAAACTATAAGCAGCAACATAAATATCTTGCTTCTCTCTACCTGGAGATGCTTTATGTGGCCATATTTATGGTGCTTTAGCAATCTCAGAGATTTATGGAAGAGAATAGAAAGAGTGTAGCAATATTATGTGGTGTAGCAGTGGAAGCGTCAGAAGAGTTCATTACTAGAGCAAAGTATACAGTTCTCAGGGTCAGGGATAAAGAGGAGAGATGATGAGGAGTCTTCGAAGAGATGGCAAGATCACTAAGCGACCTCATTCTCAGAACCTTGAATCAGATTCCCCCATTCCAGCAAGCTGCTGAGCAGATTTGTTCATTAAGCCACATGGTGTGCCAGTCCCTAAATTTGGGCCCTGGGGCTTGGGTAGGATTACTCTAGAAATAAAAATAAGAACAAGAGTGCATGGTGGAAGTTTTCAGGCACCAATGTAAATATTTAGTTCCACTCGGGAAAAAGAGAATGAGCAGAAGCATTCTTGGAACCCACCTTCAGATGGTAATTACAGGTAGAAAAGCTTGTACCTCAAACTTCAGCCCTTCCCTTGGGACTTATCTATGGTATGACACTAATCAAGGTAAGAAGGTCCTATTTATTGCCAAAATAAAATCCCTGGGCTCTGTTATTTCTCGCAGGTAAATCTTTACTTTGACAAGTTCTGAAGTTAAAAACTTACTCCTCCTCATCAAGTTCCTCATCAAGTTCCTCTCTGACAGGGGGAGGGAGAATCAGTTTTTAATTTTTTGAGAGCTGTGGCTTCTCATTGGTTACTTGGACTCTAGTGGATGGTTCTATACTGCTGTACATACTGGTGACTCTAATTGAGCTCAATAGACTATGAAGAAAAAAATTAAGGGTACGAAGATCTATCAAGGTGTATTAGTTAGGGTTTTACTGCTGTGAACAGACACCATGACCAAGGCAAGTCTTATAAAAACAACATTTAATTGGGGCTGGCTTACAGGTTCAGAGGTTCAGTCCATTATCATCAAGGCAGGAGCATGGCAG
>NC_034603.1:60072330-60078879 GCF_900095145.1 Mus pahari
CTGGGGTGAGAGTCTTAAGCCCACACCCACTGTGACACACCTATTCCAACCAGGCCACACCTCGAGATGGTGCCACTCCCTGGTCCAAGAATATACAAACCATTACACAAGGGGACATGAATGTCTGGGATAAAGTTAAAGATATAGTTATTATTAAAATCCATTTTAAACATATACAGAATTAATAAACAATAGATAAAGTGTAAAACAAGTAGAATTCTACCATTGTAGGCACACTAGACTGATAGCTCTTGTCCCATAGAACCCAGATAAAGAAAAAATGGCTTGAGAAAGTTCTGGAAGTATCTGTTAAAAGTCTCACTAAGCTTCAGCTCAGAGCTTCCCTCTTGAACACATTTTTTTTCTGGGCACTATATTTTCTGAAGAAACAAGAACTTCTTATTTTCTAGTAACAAACAAACGAACAAACAAACAAATAAAGGTTCTTCTTATGTCTCCCTCTTGGGATGAAACGTTAGCAGACAGCAGGTTTCCCTCTCTCACCATTTAGCTACATGCTTTTGTATCACATCCTGTTTTGGGTTAAGTTACCAACACTGATGCATACTGCTGGCAAGCTGGCCTGAGCTTTGCTGAAAAATCCAACCCCTGTCTGTTATGTGGCTTCATCATCCCTTCTGTTTCCTGTCAGACAGGAATAAGACTTCTCTGTACCTGCCATTTAGTAATAGTAGTCAGGTTGAGTGACAATTCTCCGGTCCCTAGATCTCCCTACTCTGACATGCATTTCATAATAGTCCTCCCTTGCTTCACACATCTGCTCAAAGGTGAGCTCCTGTTGACACATCCCATTCTTTGTGGACACCTCTCTAGCAGCTGTCAGGATAAACTTGTATTTCAGCTTGTTTTACACACTCTGCCCTAAAGCCCAGGAGAGTCTTTGCTTTCTGAATGTAACATAGTCTGAATTTTTTTTCCTGCTTTTTCTTCCTCAAACACTGCTGGTAATTCTGGTTATGAAAACACTTCTACCTTTGTATGAATTCAGGATCAACTTCATGCCATCCTGTTACTCCTTTAGTGGCTAAATGATGAATAATAAAGTCAGAGTCAACCACATGGATAATTCACATTATTCATGCTAATTGTCTCTGCATTTTTGCTACCTAATTTTCCTTATTCCAATTTGTTACATAAGAAGGACACTTTTATATGACAGTGGGAAACCACACAACCGCTGATTAGGTTTTCCTGCCAATGAGCAACTGAAGAGTCCAAAGTAATTTCTGGGATGGTGAATGTGTATTTTATTTAAAATGAGAAGGCTCCTCAAAAGATACCTTGGTTAATAGAGACTAGAGGCTTCAGAATATTAACATAGAATTAACTCGGGCTCATGTACACTAAAAATTTTAAATGACTGCTTATAAAATTAGATTCAGAAGGCATTATTCAAAAATAAAGTTATTTGCATGGAAAAGAAAAAGTCTGAGAAGAGGTGGTGGGAGGCATAGGGTGCAATGAGAGACATAGGAAAAGGAAAGTCTGAGTGTAACTGAGATAGTATTTCCGTTTAGACGGTGTAGACTGGGCTGGGTGCCTGGCTGACATGTCCATCACTTCTGTCACACTGAGCAAGTACCTCTGTAGACAAGTAAGTCATCCCTAAAAGTCTTGGTTTCTTAAACATGAGTGACATTTAATATTGGAGAAAATTTTAGTAGATAGAAAGATAGAAAAAGAGACATTTATATTTAAGATGGATTGGAATCCAATTGATTAGGATAATGGGGAATTCCCAGATGCTTTAGGAAGATGGAAGGGGAACCACATGCCAGAAAAACTTTCATGCACCCATGGCCCCGTCATGATAAGTTCTGTGTGAAACACTGTGTGGGATAGAAATGCATCTGCATCTTTGAATTACTCCATCCAGTGTTCATCCTGAAAGCAAGTAGACAAATAGAGGGATGCACTTTAGCTTTTTATGAGGAAAAGTCAGGTTTTTGATCTGACGTCACATACTACAGGCTTTGCTAGTGTGAGGGATACCATTGCCCTCCTATCTTCAGATTTCCCTCTCCCCCCCAAAATGAAAGACTAAATTCTAGATGCCCTGCTATCCCAAACTTCTAGTGGGCTATCTTTGAAAAATAAATAGCACTAAAATTCATACTTTAATAAAAGTGCCTTATACCAACTACAGATTGAAAAAACATCATCTGCACAGATTAGTTCTCTTGATGTTTGTTCACACATTGCATTAGACTGCTATTTGCATGTTAATCTAATACCAATGAGATAAATATTGTTTTTGATATAAGTAACTTGGTAAAATGACAAGGATGTGAAAACTGTCTAAAACCTCTGAGGAAAGAGGAGGACAAGTGAACAAAAAAGTGTGTGTGTATTATACTGGGACACATTAAGAAGGGATAACTAACTCTCTAATTTGCTTCAAAATCTGATTGATTATTTTTGGGGCTTCCTCCAGTGCTTACTCAAGAGTGTCCCAGATGTCTTAAAATGAAAATTACACAGGGAAGCAAGAAGAGTATGTGACTATTCCAACAGGATGCCCTGACTGCTGAGTGAGCCAAAGAGGTACACATTAGATGCACTTATAAACCCCAGATTCCATGAGTCTTCAGTCACCTACAGGAGGTGCTGAAGAATACATTATTTTTAACTGACTCTAAAATGGCTAAGAAGGGCAAAGAAAAGGATGGAATCAAGATGAAGAAAAGAGAAATTACTTTCTCAACAAGTACTTATTCCTTACCAGTTCTATACTCTGGCACCATGCCAATTTATAAGGGCATCTTGGTCATAGTGTAATGCTAGTTATCATAAATTAATATATTAAGCCATTTGCATTTCAATAATGCTAAGAATCATGCAATAAAGCATAGATTCTTGGCATTCTCACTACTCATTGCCATCTCTCACCCCCTCCCTACTCCCATTTGTCATCTCCTGCCCAACCTGCCCATCTCTTGTGAACCAGTTTTTTAAAAAGCAGTTTTATATATATATATATATATATATATATATATATATATATATATATATATATGCACTTATTTATGACCAAGGACATTAGCACCTTCTCCCCCTAGGGATGTAGCTTTGCACCTTGGTTTCCTCACTGTGAACAGTGAGGCAGCTTGGTGTAGTAGTGATCCGTTTTCAGGGGTCTGGTTTTATTACCTGAGATATGAGTATATGATTTTTAAGAGCAAATGATATGCTCATTTTCATGTTTATGTCATTCTAGCATTATCAGATTAAGTATTTTGGAAAGTCCATATGCTCTTTCTAAGCTGGTTGATTAATCACATGTTTGCTTGTTGACTTGGGATACATACATACACCCAGCTCCGGAGGGTTATATATTGATGTCCAATTGGTAACTCTTTGTTGGTCTCCCCTCTCCAAATTTCATCCTTTCTAGTTCTCAGCCACTGAAGAAAGTGTCCTTTGACTGGATTTTTCACAGTGCATTTAGACTGAAGGGACTTCTGTTCTTCTCCCACACCTGAAGGTCTGTGCAAAATAATATAAAATAATGAAGTAGGAAGGCACATTCACTGCTCCTTCAGCCCAGAGAGTCTTTTATTTATTGGTATTTTGGTGGGAATAAATAGAATTTTTTCAAAGCTAGATATAGCTATTATTTACTTTCTAGTATGCATTTATCTCATTTAATATTAAGGATGTTTTTAGTGTAAAAGAAATACATACCTTAGAAATTTTTGTTTATTTAATTCAAATTATTATAATTTGATTAAGTAATTTACATTTTGTTAAATCTAGCAACATCATTTTTTTATTAATTTATCCACTTTACATTGGATTGCAGGTTTCTCCCTCCACTCCTCCCATTCCCCTCTCACAAACCCCTCTCCCCATTAACCTCCCTCTTCTCCTCAGAGAAGGGGAAGCTCCCATGTAGGCCCCACCCTCCTGTGGGCCATCAAGTTACAGTAGAACTAGGTGCTTCCTCTCCCACTAAGACCCAACAAGTCAATCCAGGGAGGGGAAAGGGAGCCAATAGCAGGCAAAAGAGTCAGAATCAGCCCCTGCTCCAATTATTAGGGAACCCACATGAAGACTAAGCTGTGTATCTGCCACAAATATGTAGGGGGATAGTTCCTGCATGCTCTTTAGTTGTTTGTTCAATCTCTGTGAGCTCCGATGGGCCCAGGTTAGTTGATTTTGTAAATCTTCTTTTGGTGGCATTTACCCCTCAAGCTCTCTCAATTCTATCCCCTAGTCTTCCACAAGCTCTGCCTGATGATTAGCTGTGGGTGCCTGCGTTGTTTACACCTGCTGCTGAATGTTGCCTCACAGGAAACAGTTATACTCAGTTCCTGCAGACAAGTTTAGTAATGTCAGAGGTTGGCTCTCTCCCATGGTACGGGTATCAAATTGGGCCGGACATTGGTTGGCCATTCTCTCAATCTCGGCTCCATCTTTATCCCTGCACATCTTATAGGCAGGACAAATTTGGGGTCAAAAGTTTGTGGGTAGGTTGATGTCCCCCTACCACCACTGGAAGTCCTGGCTGGCTGCAGGAGGTTGCCATGTCAGTTTCAATATCCCCAGATGCTACAAGTCTCAGGTCACCCTCATAGACTCCAAGGAGCCTTCCCTGTCTTGGTTCTCTTAGCTAGTCCCAAGATGTCCCCACACCAATTCTCATTCTCTACCCTGCCTTTCTCTCCAGTTCCCACACCTGATTGCCATCCCCACACCCTTCCTCACCTCAGATCACTCCCTCCACCCACCTCTGCTATATCTTATATTTCCCCTTTTAAGAGAGATTCAAGCATCCTTCCTTGCCCTCTCCTTGTTATTTAGCTTCTTTGGGTCTGTGGAATGTAACACAGTGCCTGTCTTTTATGGCTAATATCCCCTTACAAGTGAGTACAAACCATGAATGTCTCTTTGGGTCTGAGTTACTTTACTCTGGATGATATTTTCTAGTTCCATCCATTTGCCTGCAAATTTCATGATGTCTTTTTTATTTTTTGAATTGCTGAATGCTACAGAATATTCCATTTTTTAGTTGAGGCACAACTATTTTGTTTCCAGGTTCTGGTAATTATGTATAAAACTGCTATGAATTTAGTTGAGCAAGTGTCCTTGTGCTATAGTGGGGCATCTTTTTAAATATATGCCCAGAAGAGGTACAGCAGGATCGTGACGTAGTTCTTTGGCTGGTCGGTTTAATAATGTTATCTTGTTAGGACTGTGGGAAGAAAGTTATTTACTGTAGCACACAACTTACTTGAGGATTCTTTTTTTACTTAGCTACTTTTCTATTTCTCTAAGAAGATGTCATGATCAAGGGAGCTTATAAAATATTCATTGGGGGCTTAATCTTTCAAACTGTTAAAATCTATAGCTATCATAGTGGGAACTATGGTGACATCCATCAGGTATGGTTCTAAAACAATATCTATGAATTTACCCCCCATTATTTGCAATGTAGAAGGCAAAGAGTGAGAGCAAGAGCAAGAGACCTAAAAGATGGCTCCCCAGTGAGACACCTCCTCCAAAGATGTCACACCTCCTTATACTTTACCGTTTCATCACCTGACAATCAATTATTCAAACATATGAATGATAAGGGTTCATTATCATTAAAACCATTACTACTGACAAAACCATTAATTGGCATTAATTAACCATTAATTGCCAGTAGCTCCATAAGGAAAGCTGGGTCCCATATCAACAGGCCTGTCTTGTGTAAGTCAGGTCCTCATGACCTCTTTGAGGGTGTGAGTGCCACAGTATTCCTTCCCATACTGTCACTCTTCTTTTTTCAGCCACATCCCCCCTTTATGATTATGTTTGGAAGAGGCTGGGGTAGATGTCCTGTTAGGGTATAGCATTCAACTACTATCACTAACTCTCAGGAATTAAAGCCAGTTTAAGTCTCAGCACTAGGTCTCACCCTCTCCAAACAGAAGTTTCTCACAGTCCTTCTTGATAAGAATTAAGCAAGTTCATCTTACTTTTTTTTCATGGACATAAGCACAGAGAAGCAGTCAGATTTCACTGCATGGTATTTTTTCCCGGAGGAAGCTTCTCTCTGGCTTCCATATTTCTATTTGTTCTGTTTCCCACCAGGATTTTTTTCCACAGGTTCTGCTATGACTGATGTTGATAATGTAAAAGCCATCCATTCTTCAAGATAACCAGTTTTCTATAAGACACTAACTCCCCCTCACCCCCAGATGTGACTGCTGTGCATGTCTCTGGCAGGGTCTTCTATCTAGGCACCACAGTACCAAGAGCATACTGGGAAGGAATTCGTGCTTCAAAATAGGTAAAAGTAATAATATTTTTCTCTAAATATCATAGAACTATCCTCTTTGCTCCCTAGGAGCTTCTAAACTCCAGCTAGTCATGCTTCCCAATTGTTATGAATAACTTTTTCTTCCCTAAGGAGTATATGTTTGGAGACCTCAGCTCAATTTATTTAAATTTTGTCTAACACAGAAAATCCTAACTTTTTCCCAAATCTCTCTCTCTCTCTCTCTCTCTCTCTCTCTCTCTCTCTCTCTCTCTCTCTCTCTC
>NC_034603.1:60078941-60090125 GCF_900095145.1 Mus pahari
CACACACACACACACACACACACACACACACACACACCACTCTAAATAATAGAGCCCTTACTGGCCCATTCTTAGTTGATTCTTGGTATGAGATAAATGTAAGGGCTATTCGGATTCAGCAATGAACATGGCTTACATTCTGCATGAATTTGGTCATATCCCAGAAGCTAATAAGTAAGTGTCTAATGAGCTATTCTATAGTAAAAATACCTAGGGATTATTCTGGCTTTACTTTTAATTATCACCCCCTCACAAACACATAATACTAACTTGTATGAATATCTTACTTTGTCACGTACAAGAAATCCACGTTGCAAAACTATTGAAAATTATTTTTTCTCAACCAGGTACAGGGGTACATACCTGTAAATTCTAGGACACTGGACAGTTACTTCAAGTCTTAAGTCATCCTGATCGATGTGATGAGATCTAGATCATGAGCCAGATTCTGCCTCAAGTTTTCAAATAGAAAACAAACAATAACACTTGATACAATGATATGATATTTTCTGTGTCTCAGAATAGCACTGACTGGGAAAATATTAAATATTAATTCTATTTAATTTTATTTATAAGTGATTGATACAACTTCATTCAGTTAGTGATACCCACATTAGGTAGGACAAACTTTAATTTAGATAGCACTCATACACCATATAATTTCAGATGAAATCAGGCAAGATGAGTGGTAATAAAAGTACAACTGCTAAAAGACTGTCAACAGCCAATAGTTCAAACACTACATTGTCAGTAAAACGAAGGAAGTGGCTATTTGGATTTAATGTCACTATGGAAAGCATGAAACAATTAAGAGAAACTGTTTCATGAAGTGGGGTAAACTGGTTTTCAAGTATAATGGATAGAAGTAATTGCCTTGGCTGGCAGGCATCTATCTAATTTCCTAATTTTAATGTCTTAAATACAAGGCATGCAAGCACTAAACACAATTTTAAATAAACCCAGACTTTTTCCCTTCTTTTACTCAGAATGATTACAATAGAAAAGAATATAGAAAGAAAAGTGTGACAGATCACATGATGAGATAGGAGGAGTTTAGTTAGAAAACTGAGAAACTCACAAATGGGATCAATAGTTTACTCCTGACCCAGTATTTTAAAGTCATTCCTCAATAAACATCTTATTTGGATTATTTTAAATTCAAAGCTTCAGGACACACTACTATGAAATTCCAAGACTCCATGCTATCAGCAATTTGAAAATTGAAATCTGCAACTGTGATGTATGCCTAGTACATGGACTTTGCTACTGATCACTAATGAAGAGCTATGCTAATTTTCCTTTTTATAAGTTCTGCCATGGCTACCCTAATGATTTGGGGATGCTGGGAAGACTAGATGCTTTTGTGCCTGAAATTCATTATATACTTGCTAACTTGTATGTAGTGGTGGAGGGCAGAGGGTGATGTAGTTGATTAATCTGCTCTCCTCTCCTTTGCAGTGGTGGGGCCGGTTCCTTGCTACCCCTCAATGCTCTGGATTCTCAAATGAAAGACACACATGCAGCTTTCTAGTTTCATATGCCTTAATCATCTCAATGGCTAGGCCATCCCTTAATTTCCGCGCTGCTAATTTCTCCTCTTCAATATTCCCGAATTATTACAAAATATGTATTCCATCTTTGCTACTTTAAACCCAGTTGGGGGAATTGGCTTAAGATGTTCTTCTCTGGCTCTTTCATGGTTGGTACTCTGTCTTCTACAGTTCTCAAGTCTGCATCTCTTCCTTCCCCATCTTCTCCTGCATTCCTCACCCAGGAACCTAAAGTCCAGCCTCTGTCTCCCTGCCCCACCACTGGCTGACAGAAACTTTATTTACCAATCCAAGCCAACTGAGGGTAGGAACCCTCATCATGTTCCCTGCAGATGGAGCAGGTTCCTGTGCAATCTTGGGAACCAAATAGACACAAGTAGCATTAGAACCAATCCACAACCATCTGCTTATAGATGTGTTGTATTGTAAAGTGTTGAAGACACAGGCAGATGACTTGGCAATCAAACCAGTGACTTGATTTGCCTGGTCATTGTTGTTGAATTTCTTGTATTGTAACTGGATCCAAAGCAAAAGTGAAAGAGTATGAAGTGAGGAGTCCATTTAAAGGTCATAACAGTTCTTTAGATGGTAGTTGATGAGAAAGTGTCACAGTTTTTCATATTGAAATATAGAATATTCATAACATTGCAATACTTGAATAAGAATGATAGCCAACATTATGTAATCATTTCATCCAAATTAAATATTCCATCCTGGGAAGAGACCCTTTAGGATTCTGGAAGTAAACAAAAACAGAACCAAAGAAAACAACTTACAAGTCCCAGGAAGTCGCTGGAACTTGTAAGATTTGTAGGACTCCTCTTGGAGTTTATTACACAAGTAGTAACAACCACTGGAGAGAGGAGACTCTCCAAATTGTCAATCTACCTAAAAGTTGTGAAAATGTTCTTGGGACAAAACTGTCATGAATTTTCATCCATGTTTTAGTAGACTTTTCACCTGTAATTTAGATTTGAACCCCCAAGGCTCCTGTAAATAAATGCTCATGTACTATCCAGCAGGCAATCCTTATAAACTTGGTCATTCAGTAAACTAGTTTTGACTACACTCCTTTCTTTAACATGGTATTACTGTTTTATGGGTGGTGGTAAACAAATTTGTTCACTTCTCTCTCCAGGAAAATTCACACAACCGCCAGTCCTGCCTTTGAGAAATGGTGTGCTTAAGGATTCTTTTGTCTCTAATTCTTAAATGAATGAAAATGTATAGCAATTGTCACACGATATATGAAATATTAGGCAGCCCAGTGTTTTTCATATATTTGTCTTGGTTTCGAAGAACTCTCTTTCTCTTTTCTTCTTGCCTCTTGCTCTTGCTCTCTTGCTCCTCTTCCCCTCACATTCCCTTCCCTCCTCTTTCCATGTGGCCATGGCCAGCCTTTACTTCTCTACTTTCTCCCTCTCTCTACCTGCCTCTACTACCCTCTTAGCCCCCCTTCCCTAACCTCAGGCTCACCCTGAAAAAAGAGGATAAGGTTTCACTCATCACAGCTTTCCACTATGATAATAAACACCTTAACACCCCCCCAAATCAAAACCAAACCAAACCATACCAAACAAAACCCAGATATGAACCAGATATAGCTTTTTCTACCTGTTCATTAATTTATTCTTGAAAACCTTTGAGAAATGTAACTTAAACCTTTTGAGTCTTAGTTAGTTGCTCTTTAATACAGAAGGCTTGAGTATTGCTCCTAAAAGCTTATGCTAAGTGTTATGAAGGTAAGATACCCAACATGCACTGTTGGCCTATTTTAGGCACAATTTCAAGGTTAATTACTTTACCCTCTCTGTCCTCTGACCACTAGGCATAAGTCCTATGGAGACTGTTTTCTGAGACAAATGTTGAAGTCATTTTATTAGTAACAGCTCTTTCCCAAAATAACGCTTCCATGCTTACTCTGGTGAATCAGACTACAACAACTTGAAGGAAAACTGAAAGTCTCATTTATCAACTTCCTTTTTAGTCAGGAAGCTGGGACTAGCCCTAGGCAGCCAGACCATGTTAGGTTTCCTGTAGCTCCTGCTCAATGAAACTAAGACAGAAACACAAAGCCAAAGGCCCTGTCAGCCCCCAAATACATCTGGGTTCTCAAGTCTCCCCCAAAGCTCAGACAGTCAATGAGTTTCTCCAAACTTTTATAAATACCCATAGTGTTTGGCGCAATGACTCTCCATTCTTTCCTATGAGTAAGATCATTTCTGTCTCCTCCAAAACAATGAATACCTCACTGTGTGTCAGAAGTTCTATATAATAGCAACTCATCATTCTCCAGGGTCTTGCTTTCAGATGTGTGCTGGTTTAGATATCTCAGAGTGCTTTCAAAGTCTTGGTGATTGTGCTCACTCTGATCTAGCAACATCTTTTGTGAGGAACCTTGGGGCACTAAGATGGGTGATGTATATACTGACACCTCTCCAAAGTGTGGATTATTAGTTTTACATGCATTTTATGAGGGAGCGACATTACATTGTAAAGTTTGGTTCTCCTCTTTATCCACTTTTATACACATGGCAAAGCTACAGCTCAGGTCTTGATCTAAAGTTGTTGCTCATATGCTTACCAAAATGACCATTTGAGTTTGAGTGTTTGCACATTAGACCTTCTATTTGATAATATTAGAGTCCATGGTGAAGAAAGGCATAGCCATTCGTTCCTGGAACTCATTCTAATCTCATCTCATCATGGGGTTAATAATCTCAGGTCTAAACTACAAAAAGACACATTAAAAAGACCTAATATGACATTTTAATTAAAAATTCTGTAAACTTCCAGCCCTATGCACTATTGACATCATTATTACAGTTAAATGCTATTATTGTAATGTTTCCTGGTGGGGCCCCTCTACCATCATCCAAGGATATACTGAATGGAACTGCACTGTTTCATCTCACTTTCTTTTGTAGAAAATTGATTTGGAGCGTAAAGTTTAAAGTCATGAATAATACAATGCAGGTATGATGATCAATAACAATTATCAATTTGATAGGATCTATAATCACTTAGGAGGCAAGTCTCTGAACATGCCTCAGTCAGAGTGCATAAAATAGGTTAGGCTACACACATGCCTGTAAGGAATTATACCTAGATTAGTTTAATTGAGGTAAGAAGAGCCTTGCCTTTATTTGCTGTATTTAGCATCACTTTCATGGATTAAACAAAAGGGAGACTAGAAGATGAGCACCAGTGTCACCACTCTGCTGATAAGCACAGAAACTTCACTCTTTTAACACCATTCCTTCCCCAATGAGATGGACTGTATCCTCAAACTGTGAGCCTGAGCAAGTCCTTCCTCAAGCTGTTTTGGACAGTGATTTTGTTGTAGTTTTGTAGAAAGGAACTAATGCAGGAGGATTTAGAGTTTGGCCAACTTTGAAAGATCTGCCATTACACATACCTGTCCTTGGGCATGGGATTAGTGATCCCCATAACATGTATCTAACATCCTTGGATTCTTTAATGAGACTATTCCTATTCTTTCTTTGACGAACTTCTTGGGTTGATTAATGAGATACCCTGGTGAAATACGCAACCTTGGGTTTCGTCTAAAATAAGCATCTTTTTTGAGCTTTTCTCACAGGCCCTGGGAAGGCTATTCATTTTTTTTTTTTTTTATAAATGACAGATATAATTTATCATGCCTTGAAGTATATATGTGTACATTACATATGTATATATAAACTCTAGATAATTAACATGTGCAAATGCACCCCTGTTCTCTAAATCTATGACACACAGAATCACATTGGGAAAATGTCTCAGGTAAGGCAAGCAGTACAATATTACACAGGATACTTTTTTTAAAATCACAGTCCCAAGTCATACCGAAGGATTCTAATTCTTGAAATCAAACATAATTCTCAGGAATATGAATTTTAATAAGGCCTTCCAGGTATTATGGTTTTTAATGTAAAATGCTTCCCACAGACATTTGTGTTTTAACATTGCTCCCCAGACACTGGCATTGGTTTTGAAGTTGAGAACCTCATTAGTGGAGGTGGGGCACTCGGAGCAGCCCTTTAAAGATAATTGACAAGTGCTGCCTATAGCACTATTGTATGCTCATTGCTCTGCTCCCATTTAAAGAAGCTGAATTTGCAAGCTGAAGTTGAAGTCCCCACTGTGATGGACTGAAATACCCTGAAACCATGAGTTAAAATAAACCTTTCCTTCTTTGAAAGGTTTGTTGTTTCAGGTGGGTATTTTGTCATAGTGACTAATACAAAAGGCAGTTGTTATAGGAAAACAGGCTTTGAATTCTTCACAGATCTCATACTGGCTATATGACTTTAAATCAATGAAGTGATATTATGAACTAATTGTACAAATGCTATGTTTTGAGTATCAATGGGAGTTAGTAAAATCCTTATTTTTACTGTCTTGTGCTCTTATGTCCTAAAGGCCAATTTTGTGAAGAATCTTCCTTTTATCTCTCTGCTTCTATTAAAAAATCTAAATCTATTACTTATCCTCAGTTTTACATGCCTGATCACTTCTCTGAAACAAGAGACTGCTATGGATACTACAACTTGTTTTTAACTTGATAGACAATCTCCAATTGGTTATGAATTAAAGCAATAGAGACTAGAGACAAACTATACTAAGCTTTTGTNTGTCTTGTAATGTGAAATTTCACTGACATCATTAGCAGGTGAAGTCAAAAAAGATTTCCTTCAATTCCTCTTTCTTTAACTTGCTTGCTCAGATCACCTCTCATTTCTTTTTGTAAACTAACAGGATTAAAACAAACAGTTTGAATGTTTACCATTGGCTAATATTTATAATTTCCAGGAAAGACAATCTTTTCCAAGGTGTCCCATATCCTTGAAAGTCTAAAGATTGATACAGTATGAACAGATGAACCAAACTTATCTTGTTACTGAACAGAGTAAATTCTTTCCTCTCCTGTTTCCAGAAAAGTTCATCAAAGGAGAAGATTCTAAGCATTGGTTTATGAGAATCTGCATACAGTTGTCAAGAACTAATTGCTCAAAGAGAGGAGTTTTATTCACTCATAATTTGTAAACCAGAATTCAAAACTCATGATATTAGCAAGGGCAGAGTTTTATTTAAAGTACTTTAGCTGCTGTATTCTCTCTTACACTACCAACCACATATTTTCTTCTGAATGGTTGATGATACTACTCTGCTTTGATGGTATTCTCATGTTGCATATCTCCTAGAAATGCAGGCTTCTTGTCCTTGTGATATTGTCTTATTTCAGGGAACATAATGATTTATCTATTTCTTTCCCGAGAACTATATAATTTCATTCTTCTTTATGGCTGAATACAATAACATCCATAGACATGCACACTTTATTCACTCAGTTACTGATGTGCACCTATTCTGATTCAATAAATTGTCTTTCTTCAACATTACAGCAATAAATATGGCTACACAGGAATTCCTACATCAAATTGAATTTGATGATGTAGAGCACACACCCCAAAGTGGTATAGGCAGGACATATGGTTGTTCTATTTGCAATTGTTCTACAATGGTGCTAAATTGTTCTAATTGTCAAGAAATGGGAGGTGATCTTAGCAAACAAGTTAAAGAAAAAGGAATTGAAGGAAATGTTTTTTTTTTTAATTCATCTGCTAATTGTGCTAATCTAATTGTGCTACCATACTCATTTACACATCTAAGATTACTTATATTCATATGATAAAGATATGAAGGATCCAATTTATCTGCTTTCTCCAAAAAAATAGGTTGTATTTTCTTTTTGTGTGTGTTTTTCCTGAAGATAGCTATTCTGGCTGGTATGAGAAAGCCTTTTGATGTAGTTTACAATTTTCTCAGTACTTAAAAGGGTTGACATTTTCTCCATATTTTATTGGTCACTTAAAATTATCTCTTCAGTTCATTTCCCATTTTATTGGTTGTGTTCTTTGCTGTTTCATTTGGGGAAGACAATGTCTTCCATTCTGTAGGAAGTTCCTTGGTGCTGTTGATTCTTCTGATGCATGAGAAATTATGAATTTAATGTGCTCTCATTTTCAGCACTTAACTGCTATCCCATGAGCTATTGGAGTCCTAGTCAGAAAGCCATTGCTCATGTGTATATCTTGATGTGTTTTTCAATGTATGGTTTCAAAGTTTGCAGTCTTCCATTAAAGTCATAAAGTCTTTGATTTTCAATTGATCCTCACACAGACTGACAGATCTAGTTCCAGATTTCCAATGAAGATGACTTATTTTCCAATTTCATTTGTTAAAGAAGCTGTCTTTTTTGTCCACAATCTGATTAAGACGCCTTTGCTAAGAATCATGGCTACAGTCATCTAGTCTGTAGGATTTAATGTGTGTCCCATTGGTCTGTGCTATTGCTTTTGTACCAGTACAATAGTGTGTCTGTTACTGTGTTCATTATATGATTTGAAGAATTTGAAGTCTGGTGGTATGATATTTTCAATGCTACATTTTTGCTTAGGATTTCTTTGTCTACTTTATGTTTCAATATATAATTTTAAGGTTATGCTTTCCATTTCTGTGAAGAATGTTATTAGAATTTTGGTAGAGATTTCTTTGAATCTGTAGATCACGTTTGGTAATAAATGTTAGGAGTGTTTATTATCTCAGTGTATAAATATGAGAAATCTTTCCACATTCTACTGGATTCAATTCCTACTTTTAGGACTCTGAAGTTTTCCCTTCAGATATTTGGCCAGTGTTTGATTTTTATAGATTTTTTTTTAAATAATTTGTTTTTTCACTGCCATTATTGAATATATTCTTTTCAGCTAAGTATAAATTTTATCATTACACTAACTTTCATTTCTGCAATTTTTCCAGTCATCTTGTTTTCTATTCTTTCTTGAAATATTCTTCCTTAGACATCCACAAGTGCATTTTCTATAATACAAGTCATATACTTTTTTGGTCTTATGTCTTATGAGTATCTTTTAACAATTAGTAATATACATTTAATTATGATGTCTTATTATCACCTTTAGTACTACTTTTGTTCTTATGAAGTTGTATGTTATTTTCAGGTATTTTGCTTATACTGTCAAATTTAGGCAATTCTGTTATGACTTAAATTTTGAGATATGTTCTTTTGTATTTCTGTGTTTTGTTTTTAACATTCAGGTACATGAAACTTCTAATATCTACTTTTAATTTGGTATATGATAAGGGAATTTAAGACCAAATGTACCAACAAGACTTGTTGTTGCATAAACTAAGTTTTTCAAGTTCTAATGTCTTTTCTAATCTGAAAAAGATATAATATACACCTTAGTATATGTCAGATTCACTTACTATGTTGTCTTAATCTGCTTACTTATGCCACTATCATTATTTACTGATTAGGGTGTCTTTTAATATTGTGTGATACTGAGTAGTGAATCTAGGACTGACTCATAAAAAGCAGATATTCTAACATTCATCTACCAAGTTCACTAATACATTTTTATAATGAATTAGTATATATTTTACTATTTGATAGGAAGACTTCCTTTCTTGTTTACTCTTTTAGAATTAACTTTGCTGTCTTTGAAACATTACATCCCCATAAAAATTTTAGATTTTTACATTTAATTTAATGTGTTTTCTAGGTGTTAGTGTAATTAGAATTAAATGTATGCATGGAGAAGTGGGATGCATATATTTGATAAGGATACATTCAATCTGTTACCTATAGTTATCTCATACAGCACTCAAATATTTTAAGAAGTAAAACACAACTTTATTCTCCACCTAGAAATTTGTCTCTTTGGTTAAGACCATCTGTAGGTATATTTATACTATTGTTATGAGTGACAATTTTAATCATAACTACTATTTTATTATTGATGCTGAGAAATGAAATTAAATATTTATGTTGATATTATAACCAGAAAGCATACTGAGCTATATTGTTAGGTCTATTAAGTTTTTGTTATGCTGAGAATAGTATCATTCTCGCATAATGGCTTTTTTTGTCTTTTTCAGTCATCAGAATGTTTATTTTTTATGCTTTTATTTATTTCATAAGTGTGATTTTCAACACTTACTATTAGGGAAGCATAATAATATATGTGTTTTCCCTGACTTTAATTATAATTCTGTTTTTAAATAATTAGAGATACTACTTGTTGTAGAATGTTTGTTAGAATTTTCTCCAAATGAGATATATTTAGTATCTGGGTACCCATCTATTTGGCTTCTTTGGACCACATTAGACTAAGAAGAACTGTCTTAGCTCACACAGTGAATATACAATCAATAATAAAGATGATGAGCACAAAAAAAAAAACCAGTTTATAATTTTGTGGCATACCATAGATGGGGCCTTAGGCTAGAATCTAAGTTTCAACAGAATAGAGACAAATAGTCAAGATCACACAACTTTCTTCAGTGCCTGGATAGAGTTTGAAGCTAGGCTCCAAGGCTAAATACACAACTGATGAGCCATTAAGACAGAATTGTCAGTCTCATCCTGTGAGCTGCAGCCTGAGTTCATGGCCCAGGTATGCATTGGTTGGTCTCTTTGACTACTGCTGTTGTCTAGAATGTGGTATATCGGCATCTACATAATGTGTTGCTGTGATTCCTACTTGCTATTTCATTTCTAGCTGACCATTGACAGTCTAGTCCTCCTGATACAGAACTGTACCCCAAGAGAAGTGGATGCATTGTTAGAGGACGATGGATCCCCACAACTGAAATCACAGGCTCTGGGGAATCCTTTCACTGTGACAGATGTATAGAAGAAAAACAACACATCGGAAAAAAACAACTTTCTTAGCATTTAATGGAAGATTTTAATGTTTTGAAGTTCATGAAGCTGTTTCAGCCTCAGTCCTGTGCTTTGAGATTATTATTAATATCCTCTTATCTGTACACAACTGGAAACTCTTAACTTCTATAAGGGGAGCTAAATTCATGGTGCCGTTTTCTCCCAGATAGATGCCTTTAAAAATAAGGGCATAGTGCCATACAAATCACATGATGCTACGTTTTTTTTTTTTCCTTAAGTTAGATATGATTTTGAAACACAGTATTTTTTCAGAAATGAAAGCAAAGTTACATGGTGGAACTAAATACTGCAGATATTAAATTCACCAAGAGAGCCCTATGTCTGTTCCTAATACGCACTTGATTCCTAAAGCATTGAACAAGGTCATGGTAAAATCTTTCACTGAACTATAGACTCATTCATCCATTACATCACTAGTTTAAATGAACTGTTCCTTAATGTTTTCCATTTACCAGTTTCCATGATAAATAATCCAATTATGAATTCATTAAGCTCCAACATTTTTATTACATATACAATTACTGACAATCTATTTTCTTAAAAACAAACTTCATTTAACCCCGCACGTTTGAAAATGCTTTATAAAATTGGTTACTCATGCCTTAGAATGAATTGCTCTCAATGCCTTCTCCTTCCTATTGAAGATGCATGCCAGCTCTTAGTGGACTCAAGAAATCAGTTCTAGTGACTGAAAAATAAAACATTTTCAATTCTGGAATCACCTACTTTATTCTTTTTACATGTATACTGCACCTATACAACAGCCAGAACTACACAGAGAAACTGTCTCAAAACAAACAAACAAAAAACCCTAAAAAACAAAAAAACAGAGAGGGGACCCGCAGCTGGACCAGATCGTCCTGC
>NC_034603.1:60090136-60125992 GCF_900095145.1 Mus pahari
AAAAAAAAAAAAAACAAAAACAAAAAAAAAACCAAAAAAACAAAACAAAAGAAAAAAAGATCAAAGTAGAATATTATCAAAATAACATATAAATATACTTAAGCCGTGGTATTTAAAGTGTCATATGTTTAATTAGAACGCTGAGTTTGGATGAATCAGCTAATTTTGTTGTTACAAGAATGTAGTAGCATGAAAAGCAGTCACACTACATTACTCCTTGTCAAGACCATTCAAATTCTGTTTTTTTCATATTCTCTTCATTTGAATAATCTGATTTATCGGATGTTGATATGAGTTTTTAATATGAAATCTACCTTATCTAGTGAATGTATAAAATAGCTGTCATCCCAAGTCAACTATATCAGTAATTACCCCAAGCCACACAAACCCTTTCCTATACTGGGAAGATATTTTCTTCTATTTTTTTCCAAAAGCAATTTTTTATTAGACATTTTCTTCATTTACATTTCAAATGCTATCCGGAAAGTCTCCTATACCCTCCCCCTGCCCTGCCCCCTAACCCACCCACTCCTGCTTCCTGGCCCCGGCCTTCCCCTGTGCTGGGGCATATAATCTTCTCAAGACTAAGGGTCTCTCCTCCCAATGATGGCTGACTAGACCATCTTCTGCTACATATGCAGCTAGAGACACCAGCTCTGGGGGACTGGCTAGTTCATATTGTTGTTCCTCTGCCACCGTGAGTAACATCACTCTATTGTCTGCTGTTTCTGCTATTATTATTTTCTCAAAGATAAGTTTTGTGCCTGCCTTTCAAGATTCTGGAGCTGTTTGGTTAACTATTACAAACAAGGCAGGGGGGAACTGAACAAAGGTGGAAAGTCGTGGAATTGAAGGAGTTGTGAGACACTCGAGAGTTACCTTGTTGTTGCCATTAGTGGTTGCTTTTCAGGCTGCAAAGCTGCTAATTATAATGCATTCGTTAATAATACAAGTAAGTAAAAAATAATTACTATGTGCTGTTTCTATTTTTTTTCACTTTGTGGAGAACTAATTCCAAGTCTAGGATTTTCTAACAATGGCCATATTCCAAATGAAAAGAGCTAGAAACTCCCCTGGAATGAGAAGTAACTCCTCTGCGTTAGGCGTCTCGTGTTTCCTCCTATCTTGCAATATTGCCTCAGGCTCAGATCACTCACACTGCTGTCGAACACCTTCTGCAATGCCAGGCACTGGACTTGTAAATCAAAACCACACCCTACCTCCAGAAACTCTCCATAAGTGAGTGTGCTGCTAGTGTGCATAGGCCTGAATACAGAATTCATTTTTTATGTTTCACAATTTAAAGGTTAAATGTAGATAAAACACATTTAATCAATGAACTATTTAGGCCGTGAGCCAATACCCATTCAGTTGTAAGCATAGATTTTAGTGTTATTTCTCATATTCCCTGAGATTTTACAATGTTTAAAAGGAATCTCAAGAGCAACTTAGAATAAAGGTGCAGCTGTTCCTTAGATGTCAACATTTTTGAACTTAATATATTCCAATTGATATTCCATTATCGATATGTGCTACATTTCAAATATATTTCACTAATACATTATTTCTTTTTGGACGAAGGAGATAATCTTTATATTTCTACTAGTTTTGTTATTTCAAGTAAATGTGCTAAATGATAGCAGTGAAACAAGAAAATGTATTTTAATTATACAAACAATCAACATATATAATATAAAAGAAGAGTTCTGAGGAGGTTTTTCCATTCCTAGGATTTTAATTAAAATGAATAAGCTGAAAATGTATTAATAACTTGATTATTTAAATCATTTGCTTCCTGAGAAGAATGGTTATGCCCACATACAGAAAGGAAAGTATAATCAAGCAGAAGAAATGTATTGAAATCAATCCATGAGGATGTAACTGTGAAAGGAAAACTGGCTGAATTGGAGATTGGGAAGTGTTCTATGCTAATTAATACTGTTGTTCTTCCTATGGGGTTGCAATCTCCTTCAGCTCCTTTAATTTAAAAAAAAAATATTTATTTATTATTATATCTAAGAACACTGTAGCTGTCTTCAGACGCACCAGAAGAGGGCACCAGATCTCACTCCAGATGGTTGCAAGCCACCATGTGGTTGCTGGGATTTGAACTCAGGACCTTCAGAAGAGCAGTCGGTGCTCTTAACCACTGAGCCATCACTCCAGCCCCCTTTGGCTCCTGAAATCCTTCCCCTAACTCTTCTGCAGGGGTCCCGGGTTGGCTAAAAGCATCTGCATCTGTCTTAGTCAGCTGCTAGTAGAGCCTCTCAGAGGACAGCCATGCTAGACTCCTGTCTGCAAGAATATTATTTGAGGTAGAAAGCTCTCCATAATCTCCTTCATTGAGGGTTCGTTTCCCCCAAAGCTCTAGCTTTTGCACAGACACTATTTTTCTTTAAATTAATGTGATTTTCATTTCCTTGCTTATAAACTCTTTGAATCAGGGTAATTTCTTCTCACCTAACATCTCTTCGTCTTTTTCTATTCTTATTAGTGTATATAAACTATACAAAATGAACCTCAATAGGGTGTTTCAATACACGCTCATACATACCAGCCATTGTAGGTGTCGTGAATAGTGCTTTATGAGTAATCCATCTTGATTACCAACTACTATCTTCTGCATGAGCAAATACACTAGATCTCCTACCTTGTGGCAAACCAACAGGAACACCACACAGGCCAGCTCTAACTGTTCTACCAAAGGATCTTATGCCATGTGAATTCTTATCATTTTAATCCATCAAACTAGAATATGTCACACAATAAAAAAAAATTGGGTATACATTCTTTACAGTTCATTTTGCAACTTTTAAATTTTCATCTTACTTATACAAAATAAACATATTTCATGGCATGGTCTGTTTCCATTGCTTTTTGTACATAGAAACATCTATCTTGAAATAATGAGTCACATTCTTTTACTGATCCTCATTAAAATGAGAGTGAAAAATGGAAGCCCCCCACCCCCCACCCTGTGTCTGTTACCTGTGCAACCCATGACTGTGGACTGAATGCTACTCATCTAGAAAAGAACAGTGAAGCATATAAATAAGGCTTTCAGCTAATATTTTTATTCTGGTCTTAATTTCATAAGCTAACTTTCCAAGTGATCCTTCCCAATTTTACTTTAGTAAGTAAAACCTTTATCAAAACCTTATTTTCACCTACAGGGATGTTTAGAGAGATATCTGCCATAAGACAGACACTTGATGTGACATGACCTTTTCCTCGAATGTCTTTTCCCCTGTGACGTTTGGTTACAAAGGTTTAACCTAGACCCTGTTATTCATATAGATAATTCAGAATAGTAGCACATGTGGTTTTCTTATGATTTCATACTTAATGAGGTTTCTTGGAATTAAAGAGATCTTTAAAAAATGCAAATCAAGTATCTTCATCATTTATCAAACCCTTCTGTCTGTGTAAACATACCCATGTTACCATGGCAATTAATCTATTCTAATTAAATATTTAAATGACACACCCACTCTGGTATTTTCTGAAATTTCTACAACAGCAATATTTCTAAAGTACACATGACCTCACTTTAATTTTTGACAGTTTCATACACATATACAAGTATTGATCCTACTGACCTCCCATTGTCCTTTCTTAACCCCCTCCCACTTCATGTGATACCCACCTTTCCTCCACTTAGTTTCCCATGTCTTGTTCTGTGTGTTGCTTTCAGTTTATTTGTTTTGCTCTTGTATGAGCATGGGTAAGGGTCTAATTTATGAACTGGAGCATAAACAACTTACCAGTATATATTCCACAGAACAAAAGGATTCTCAATCATCCAGGATTCATTAACAGTCTATGGCCTTCAGGGAGAGAAGGGACTTCATGAGCCTATACCCTATCTGTCTTAGTTAGGGTTTTACTGCTGAGAACAGATATCATGACCAAGGCAACTCTTATAAGGACAACATTTAATTGGGGCAAGCTTACATGTTCAAAGTTTCAGTCTATAATCATCAAAGCAGGAGCACTGCAGCATCCAGGCAGGCATGGTAGAGGAGGAACTGAGAGTTCTACTATTATTTGTATTTTACAAGTTATATACAATTAAAGTTCCCTTATGTCTTTTAAATAGGATAAGTGAGTAAATACACATAAGTTAACAAAATAAAAGTTTTTATGCTTATACTGTCTATCAGAAGCCTATTTCTTTCACAACTAGTTTTGTCAAACCAAAAAGAATCACCATGCTAAATTGTTCATTACATAGCCCTGTAGTATTCACTAGATAAAGTGGTCTCTGGCACTCTTATTTCCATTGAGAAAGGGAAGATTGATCGTTTCTTAAAAAAAAATACATTCTCCATCTCCTTATGAAAAATTTCCTAATAAACCAGAGTCTAATCAAGTAAGCCAGTGTAGAGAAACGAATGTACTTGTCTATCTTGGAGCTTTCTCTCTTCAGAGCTGCCTAGTTTCCTGGAGGCCAACATCCTATTGTGCTGCCTGCCCTACTATGAACATAATTGGCAAGGCGTTTGCACTGTTAGAAACACTTTCTTTGTGTCCAGTTTAATCAGTGAGGGGGGGGGTTGTTTATTTTAAAGACAAGCATTAGCTGTACTGTTTGGCTGCAAATCAAAAGCTGTGTTTTTCAACAAACATTGGAGACACTAAAATGCTTATTTTGCTTTAACCTTTTCTCTTCCTTATACTAGATTTCATTCACTTCTCAATCTGGACAGAGGGAAAAAGATGTTGTTAATAAATCCATCCCGGACTCCCAAAGCTCTAACTACTCATCTCATTACATAAGAAAATAGGAAGTGCATCTTACAGAATGGAGCATGTCCTTCATACTGAATTAATGCAAGTTATTTTTGATGGGTGTAATTATTTTTACTTCACAATTTTAGCAAAATACACTCCTGACATAATAATGTTACACATTCAATAGTATTCTGTAATGGCAATAAGCATTTTGGCCTTGCTGAACTCAGTTATGTGAACAACATTGAGGATAGTAGTGCAATGGTTAATTTTAATATGGATATCTACTTTCATGGAAGAGGTATTCTCCATGCACACAGACCTTTTGGACAGGATGATAATAGGTTCATTTCTTTCTAAAATCAATACTGCTTCACCGGGACCTACATTTAAAGTTCCATTTACATTTTACAACATCTTCAGCTTGCCCTTCGTTTGTTTTATTTTATATTTCCATTGCCCTAAACTTAAGACATATTTCTATTATCAATACCATGTGCATCAAGTGCCTCTGGCAGTTATCACTTTTAAGCAGCCTTTCCTATAATCACCATCAGGAGCAGTAAACTCATAAAAGGTGTCAAAATGATGGATGACTCTCCCCAGCGACCTTTGATGCCTCCAACATGCAGGCTGTGAGGAGATGGGAAATGAGGAATTGCACATAAAGCAATCCATAGCAAGAATGCAAGGAGTCACACTCACCAAAATCATAGAAGCCTTTTTGTTATAAAAATAACAAAATAAAAAAGCATATGGGGAATACATAGGTCATTTTTTAAATAAGCATCATTCTGGTGCTCCTTTACAGATTCCTTATCATCTGAGGCCAGGGCACTACAAGAGAAGGAACACAAAGGCAAAATTGAGCATCGCCATGGCTGTCTGCTCTGTGAAGGTCATCATGAATAGTCTGCACTTAACATAGCTTAGTCTCTCTCTCTCTCTCTCTCTCTCTCTCTCTCTCTCTCTCTCTCTCTGTGTGTGTGTGTGTGTGTGTGTGTGTGTGTGTGTGTTTAACATCTTCTGTAATTAAGCAATTATCCCAAGGTCACCAGTAGAGAAGTATCAAATATAGGGTTCATTACCAAATAGATCTTTCTCAGACTAGAATGAGGGTGAATTTGCAATATCTATAAAAACCTGAGACAGCATCTGGCCTATGGTCCCTAAATGTGAAATTATTCCTAATGTTATTACCTATGCATATTTCTGTAGCATGTACATGAAGATCTCCTAAATACCAGGACATGTAGTCATCCCATCAGATTAAATAGATAAGTACCTATTTTATGCCAGATATCAGTGGTCAAACAGCAAGACATACACAATTCCTGTATGAATCTATATAACTGAAATCCAGATAAGATATATATATATATATATATATATATATATGCATTAGAAAGTCAATCAATCTATGTATTATGTATTCATGTTTTATGCCTATAAATCTAAGAACATTAAAATCATACATTTTCTGCCCACACAGAAATCTATGACCCTGTGAAAAACTTTCTGTTTCAAATATCTCTGGGAATTCCCAGTGGGTGTCCACTCACATTCAGGAGCAATCTGAATTAGCTTGATGCTGACATCTGACTACATTGTTATCCCTTTCCCCACAAAACTCACCAAGCATTCATCTCAACAGCTGATACTACTGTTTTTTGCTCACATTATGAAATTTAGTCTCTGAGGAATCTCACAATGTTACTTGAGAAACCAAGGTCCCTTCTTGAGAATCTTACTATCATTAATAAGGAATTTAAGAAGAGACTTATGAAGTAGGAGGAGAAATTTACTAGAATTAAAAAAAATACATGTAGGAAAGGGAATGTTTGAATCTCGGCTGCTTGGAAGATCAAGATGAAGGAGAAGAACAAAGAAATCTGTGATTCTTTTGAGTTAAGCATAGGGGTTTGGCAAGCAGCTACATGGCAAAAAGGCAGAGAAGAAGAAAAACAAACAATCAAAAAGTATAAGAACTAGAAAGAAAAAGATCATACTTAGGCTTTAGCCAGCATCCAAAATAAAGAGACCACAGAGAAGAAAATGTTGATCTACACAAAGAGCAAGAATCCTGGGAAGTAAGAATACATTATTCCCTGGGAGCTCTGGGGGTACTGGTTGGTTCATATTGTCGTTCCTCCTATAGGGTTGCAGACCCCTTCAGCTCCTTTGGCCCTTTCTCTAGCTCCTCCATTGGTGACCTTGTGCTCAGTCCAATTGTTGGCTGAGAGCCTCCACCTCTGAATATGTCAGGCACTGACAGAGCCTCTCAAGAGACAGCTATATCAGGCTCCTATCAGCAAGCAATTGTTGGCATTGATAATAGTGCCAGATCTCCCAGGGACTAAACCACCAACCAAAGAGTACACATGGAGGGACCCATGGCTCCAGCTGCACATGTAGCAGAGGATGGCCTTGTTAGACATCAATGAGAGGAGAAGCCCTTGGTCCTGGGAAGGCTTGATACTCCAGGGTAGGGGAATGCCAGGACAGGGAAGCAGGAGTGGTTGGGTTGGTGAGCAGGGAAGGAAGGAGAAGGAATAGGAAGTTTTTGGAGGGGAAACTAGGAAAGGGGATAACATTTGAAATGTAACTAAAGAAAATATCTAATAAAAAAAAGAATACATTATTCCATTAAGGAGGTAATTATGCCCCTGCCCCATTTCTTTAGCATGGTATTAGATGGATTTGCTTTTCTCGGGGGGTTGGTTTCTTAGTCAGGTGACTGAGTGGCCTAACTGGCTTAGTGCTTATGGTTTTGGATAGCTAGGAATGTTATCTCTCCATGGAGGCCAGTAGATTCCTTTCTCTTAACCAAGAGAAAATAGCTTTCCCTTATTGAGCCCCTATGCTGACGGAACCGGGACTGGAAGAATATTGCATTGCCGTGTCCTAATGGAGCCAGAGGCAAATGTTTCTCCCATTCAACTATAGTGCTCATTTTTCACAGAGACAAGTCATGACCTTGGGGGTGGCCTGAGGACCAGAACCATGTCTCTCTTATTTTTATTTACCTGTCAATTTAGAACTTTTTGTCCAGTACCAACACAATGGCTTTCTCTGAGCCAGATAAGATTCCATAGTAAATATTCAATGAACAAATGTTTTATGTTTAAAGACAAAAGTAGAAATTTTTTTTAAAAAAAAATGGAGAAAGGCTTAGAGCAGTTACAACTGTGGATGTGGGTTTTATCAAATTCTTAAGAATGCCAGTTGCTGGGTGATGTGAAGAAAAAGGTCACCTACAACATCATAATAAAAAGATTGGTTTGAGCTGTAACATTGGGAAACCGAAGCTTGGTTATGGGTTTAAAGCCACCAAAGCTGTAGGGATATTTGGGAGGTTATGACCTGGGCTTGTAATTGTGGTTGTCACCATCTTAGGACTCAGAGGTCAGTCCCTGTAAATACTTCATGCATTCTAATGACTTGGGGATGACTTTTAGAGACCCTCTTGAAAGATAAGGGAGTAGAATGCTAATTTTAAATGAATTTTTAAAGTTTCAAGGAAATATCTAATATTGTGATAACTGTGTAGTAGCTCCAAATATGCTGTGCTTACCTGGTTGCTTCTAATTTTCTCAGCTTTAAGCCAGTAAAGCATACTGCTTGAGATTTGAGCCATTGGAGGCTAAATCAAATGACAACTTTCAAATTCCTTTCCTGCCCTTCAACCTTTGAAATGTGAGACACAAAACTCCAGTGTTCTCATATTACTTTATCAGGACTCCTCCATTTGGCAGTTGATATTTTGTATCTTATTTTTGTATCATCTCTCTCTCATTTATCTGTAGGCTGTGAAGTAGAGGAGAAAAGAAATAAAAAGCTTTGGGATTTAGCTCTTGCCTCTTTGTCTACCCAATAGACCAACCTGGATAAATCAGTTACCTGGCTTGTTCATTTTTAAGACTGAACATAGAGTACTTCAGGAGACTATGCAACACAGTAGATGGCACACAACAGAGCACCATTTCTGGTTCACAATAGTGTATTAAAGCTGATGTTCCCTTAATTTTCCTTCATTCATTAAAAGAAAGTATCTGCCTGGCATGGTGGCGCACACCTTTAATCCCAGCACTCTGGAGGCAGAGGCAGGTGGATTTCTGAGTTTGAGGCCAGCCTGGTCTACAAAGTGAGTTCCAGGNCAGCCAGGGCTATACAGAGAAACCCTGTCTCGAAAAAAAAAAAAGAAAAGAAAAAAGAAAAAAAAAGAAAAGAAAAGAAAAGAAAAGAAAGGAAGGAAGGAAGGAAGGAAGGAAGGAAGGAAGGAAGGAAGGAAGGAAGGAAGGAAGGAAGGAAGGATCTGCTTTGGCTTGCTTTTAAATATTATTGCTAACACTGTGGCTTGGATGTATCTGGGTTTGTAATAACTGCACAAAATAAACAAAGAAAAGCATTGCTTTCTGGAGTCCAAGGTCAAAGTTTAGTATACCTATAACTTGCAATTGATGTAAACTAGGATCAGTTTAATGCATAGATAAACTTTATATAATATTTGTGTACTCCAAGAACTTAATGTATAATTCTACCAAGATAGTTTGTTTCATGCTTCCTACAGGATATGTATTATATAATGAATTGTGTTCATTGGTTTAATGGAAAGAAAATGTCAGAAAAAGCTGAGAGCGCCCCTTTCCTCACAGCTTTCTAAATAAATTTAACACATGAATAATTTACTTGGCTCAACCATCCAACTCTTCACCTCAGAACAGCATAGTTTCTGGAAATACAGTATCTTGTTACACCTGGGATGCCAGATAATTATATAAGCAGAAGGATCACTCAAGTCAACTGGCAACACACACAGTTCAAATGTTACATTATCCAGGGACTAAGATATGAATTATTGAGTTGTGGTTATATACATATTCTAGCATTTTTGTTTATTAGAATTTTTAAAATATTTGATAGTCATAATTTTACTACTATAACATATATTACTTAAAGTTAAAATATGAGTATCTGTGCTCTCTTGCTGGCTTAATCATTGTATGCAAATGTCACAAATTTATTTTAAAATATGACAGTGAGGGAACAAGATCCATGTTGCTGTTGGAGATGATGCTCGCTTGGTTTTACTTTTGTGAAATATACACCAGGAAGAAGCAGAGATAACTCCAACATTCAGGGCAATCTCTGAACAATTACTCTTCTGTTACATTATTAGATAAGGCAACTTCATGTAGGAATATTTGAAGACATAATACAATCACAAACTTCTGATATTCCAATTCAGCACTACATTACGGTTAATATGCTAAATTCTATAAATTATGAAGGTGAATACGGTAAGAACTTTGCCTTCAAGCATCTCATAGCATTGACAATATATAAAATACACATTACAAACTAGCATTGTAATGTAATTTAGAAGGTGTTACTTTAAAATAATCATTATATACCAAAATGTTAGGAGGGATGATCACGCTTACATTAAAAAAACATTCATAGACAGTCAATCAAACACAACTATGGCAACTGAGGGGGAGGAAACAGGAATTTGAATGTTGTTCTTTCAGAATGTAATTTTTTGAGGGAATGTAGTTTCTGGTCTGTCTTTAAAGGATAATTACAATTATCTGGGGTGACAAGCTTGATCTAGTTGCAGTATCTTTTGGTAAAAACAGGTGAGCATTTAACAGACATGTTATAGTTTCATATGATATTCCTGTGCTGACTTTTAAACATATAAAGGGTATTTGAAATGCTTGGTCCACACGGTCACTAGACTTATAGCAGCCCATCTTGGTCTACGAAATTTGAGGGGATTAAAATTGTCGCAAATCATAACCTTCTGTTCTCTCCCAGCTTTCTAATTCCATTGCATTTAGTGTATCACTCCTACCACTACCACCACCACTACCACCAGCAGCAGCAGCAGTATATACTTATTGATAATGATTAGAAGTTTTGCTGAGCACAATGAGTTTAGGTCAAGTGAGAAATATCACGTTTACTCTGTGATAATCCGGGGAAATAGGGCCCGGCAACTGTGAATGAGAGCACCATTAGTGCAGAAACAGGCTCACAGTATAAACTGAGGACGCCAGGAAGACATCCGCTGCGTTTCAGCTGGTGAAAGAATACAAAATAAAGTAGAAAAGACTACTGTCCTGTGGTCTCTATGGCGATGAAATGCTTTAACCAAAAGCAACTAGAAGACGAAAGGTTTTATTTCACTTACACTTCTACATAACATTTGATCAAAGGCCGAAAGGTGGTGGCACTCACCTTTAATCCTAGCACTTGGGAGGCAGAGGCAGGCGGATTTCTGAATTCGAGGCCAGCCTGGTCTACAGAGTGAGTTCCAGGACAGCCAGGGCTATATAGAGAAACCCTGCCTCAAAAAAAAAAAAAAAAAAAAAAAAAAAGTGATCAAAGTAGGAACTTGAGCAGGGCAGGAACCTACAGGAGCTGATGTAGAGGCCATGGAGCAATGCTGCCTACTGGCTTGCTCCTCACAGCTTGCTCACTAGTATTTCTTTTGGTGACCAAGACCAAGAGCCCAGTGTGGTACCACACACAGTGGGCTGGGTCCTCATTCAGTAATCATTAATTAATAAAATGCACTAAAAGCTTTCCTCCACTCTAGTTTTTAGAATATTATTATTACTTTTTATTATTCACTTTACACTAACTGCTCCCTCCCAGCCACCCCCTCCTACCATCCTTCCCCTTAAATGCCTTCCCTTTCTAGCTTGAGTAAGTGGAGACCTCCTGGGTATCTCCCCCCCCCCCCCGCCGCCCAACTGGCACACAAGTCTCTGCAAGGGTAGGCACATCCTCTCCCACTGCGGACAGACACAGCAGCTCAGCTAGAACAACATATTCCGTGAACAGGCAACAGATTTGGGGATAGCTCCCAACTTCAGTTGTTTGGGACCCACATGAAGACCAAGCTGCACCTTGGCTACATATCTGTGGGAATGCCCATGTATGTTCTATGGTTGGTGGTTCAGTCTCTGAAAGCCCCAAGGATCCATGTTTGTTTATTCTGTTGGTCATCCTGTAGCCTGATTGGTTTGTTAAGATAACAAAGTATCTGCAGCTCCTGAACCATACAGACCTGCAGTTGCTGAACCATACAGACATGCAGATGCTGAACCCTACAGACATGCAGATGCTGAACCCTACAGACCTGCAGATGCTGAACCATACAGACCTGCAGATGCTGAACCATACAGCTCAAGGATAATCATCAGAAACCTGCCACACCAGGGTCATCAAGCTTAACCCTCTTTCCAATACCTACTACAATTAGAACATCCAGGTACCCATGCCCCCCCCCCAGATGGTTAAAAGCCTTCAAAAGAACACAAAGAACACAAGCTAGGGCAATTTGACAACTTTGGAGCACAGTTACCCTACTACAGCAAGTCCTGGAAATCTTAACACAACGGAAATAAGAGAAAATGACCTTAAATCCAATCTTATAAAGAGATAGAGTCCTTTAAAGAGTACATGAATAAATCCCTTAAAGAAATAGAGGAAAATACAATCAAACAGGTAGAGGTCTTTAAAGAGGAAACAAGTAAATCCCTTAAAGGTATACAGCAAAATTAAACACGTAAAGGAAAGAAATAAAACAGCACAAGACCTGAAAGTGGAAATAGAAGCAATAAAGAAAACATAAACTGAGGAATCCTGGAGGTGGAAAACCCAGGAAAGAGAGAAGGAACAACAAACGGAAGCATCAGGCAAGGCCCTTGGTCCTGAGAAGGCTAGATGTCCCAGTGTAGGGGAATGCCAGGGCAGGGAAGCAGGAGTGGGTGGGTTAGTGAGCAGGGGGTGGGGGGATGAGATATGGGGTTTTCAGGGGGAATCCGGGAAAGGGGATAACATCTGAAATGTAAATAAAGAAAAATAAAAAAGACATCACATTCCTATGAGAAGTGATTGAGTGGAGAAAAAGCTTATGTGAGCAGATAGAAGTTCTGTATAGACAGAGTTCTCTGTAGTTACTTGTGGGAAGCATCTTCAACTAATACTGAATTAATAAAGAGTAGCTTGTTGCCGGGCAGTGGTGGCGCACGCCTTTAATCCCAGCACTTGGGAAGCAGAAGCAGGTGAATTTCTGAGTTCCAGGACAGCCAGGGCTATACAGAGAAACCCTGTCCCCAAAAAACAAACACAAAAAAGAGTAGCTTGTTAGATGCATTATATTTGATATTAGAATGTAATATTGTTTTTTAAAAAATAGAGATCTTTATATATGGAAATGAGGGATTTTGTCAATAAACTCTTCTGTATATTGAAAACCAACAGCACTTAGTATTAATCAATACATTCTAGAATGTGATTTGCACGAATGTGATTCACAAATATGTGAATTTTCAACATATTCCTGAAATGTTCACCAACAGGTAGAATATAAAAGGACACAAATACAACTCAGTGAGTAATCACTTACATCAAAGATATGAGAGCCTAGGTTTAGATCCACAGAATACACACAGCCAGACAGAGTAATGCACATCTGTAATCCTAATGCTAGTTGGTAGAAGAGAAGTGGAAGCAGAAAAATGTCCAATAGTTTGCAATCCAACTAGTCTGGAATTCACAGTAGTAAATAACAGAAGACCCTATCTCAGACAAGGTAAAGATTGAAGACTAACATTGGATGTTGTTCTCTGAACTCTACTCTCAACACTCAAACATGGATACACACAAAGAGTTTTAAAGGAAATATATGTATGAATTTATATTTTTATATGCAGTCATCTATCAGTCTATATATTACACATACACATATCTTCAGATGAATGAATGCACAGACATATACACACACACACATATACACACATATATGGACAGATTTATATTCAAATCATTGACTTTTGTTGATTTATGAATTTTCATGTAATAAGTAAATTGAATTTTATTGCAACTTTTTGAGAAAATTATGGTCTTTGTTTGGTAAGTTTTAGAATTAAGAGTATCCTCACATGGACTTGCTATAAATTATTTACTCAAACACATATGTAAAGTCTCAGAAACTATCTATCATCTATCTATCTATCTATCTATCTATCTATCTATCTATCTATCTATCTATCATTGTGTCCATGTGAAATCGCACATACACCATCATTTTCAGAAGCAGACAGTAATAGATATGGGAGTTCTTGTGTCTAATTGTTTACTATGATTCAACATTGAAAAACGGAAGCATGAAAAGTAGGATTGAGCACAGGCAAATTAAAAACTGTGATTCTGCCTGGGATGGTGGTAGTGTATAGCTTTAATCCAAGTGCTCAGGAGGCAGAGGCATGTGGACGTCTGTGGGTTCAAGGCCAACTTGGTCTACAGAAAGAATTTCAAGTACCAGGACAGCCATAGCGACATGAAGAAACCCTGTCTCTAATAACCAAACCAAACCAAACCAAAAGAAAAACAAGACAGGATGGAAGAACAAAAGAAAAAAAAAGAAAGAAAAAAAAAAGAAAAGCTGTAATTCTGACCCAAGACAGATGTAGTCAGCTTGGTGATGTATACAGTATTTACAAATGTCTTACATCTGACCAAAATGATGCACCATTATCTTCTCCATCACAAGAACCTAACTTCTTAAGGAAGGGAATGACTTTAATCAGTATTGATCTCCCCAGCTGAGCTGAACCCTAAAGTTCTGAAGAAGGAAATTGTTTGCTGACTGTACACTTCATAGGCTGGACAATAGATTATTCCCTGTGAATAACCCCAGAGCTACAACTCAGGGATATATCTGTATATTTCTCCATCTTCTCTCCTACCCACACCCACATAGTGTAGACACACACGGTGTAGACACACGGTGTAGACACACGGTGTAGACACACGGTGTAGACACACGGTGTAGACACACNACACACGGTGTAGACACACGGTGTAGACACACGGTGTAGACACACGGTGTAGACACACGGTGTAGACACACAGTGTAGACACATAGTGTAGACACACGGTGTAGACACACAGTGTAGACACATGGTGTAGACACACGGTGTAGACACATAGTGTAGACACACGGTGTAGACACATAGTGTAGACACATAGTGTAGACACACAGTGTAGACACACAGTGCACGCCAACTTGTAGTGATACATTTCATGTATAAAAACACAAACTACTTGGCATTGCTATTTATTTGTTGTATTTGGTCTCTTTCTCATTGTGTCCTGTGGGAAACTACTTTCATCAGGTCCACACAATTGGCGGAAAGCTGCAAATTGGAAGCAGGCAATTCCCAGAAGTTTGTGGGGGATTTTCCCCTCTTATTGTAAATAGATTCTTTTCTCATACAATATATGCTCGTTATAGTTTCCCCTCCCTCTACTCCTCCCATTATCTCCCCAGATTCCCTTCCCCCTGGATCCATTCCTTTTGTATCTCTCATTAGAAAAGAACAGGCTTCTAAGAAATAACAGCCAAGCATTAAAAAAATTGTAACAAGGTGAAGCAAGAAGTATATTGAAGTTGGACAAAGCACCACAAGGAGGGGGCAGTCCCAAGAGCAGGCACAAGAGTCAGAGATGCACTCCTTCTCACAGTCAGGAGTCCAGAAAAATACTAGGCTATTAGCTATAATATTTATGAAGAGGACCTGCGGCAGACATGTGAGAGCCCTCTGTTTGGTGCTTCAGTTTATATGAGATCATCTGTGCTTTCCTTGGATGATTCAAAGGACCTTGTTCTTTTGGTGTTTTCCCTCACCTCTGACTCTCACACTCTTTCTGCCACAGGACTCCATGAGCTCTGTGGATAGGGATTTGATGATGGAGACCCCCAATTTAGATTCTTTCCCTAAGTAATATCTGGCTTTGAGTCTCCCTATATGTTCCCAATTACTGCCAGACAAGGCCTCTTTGATGATGACTAGATAAGGATAAGGCACTGACCTATGAGTATAAAAGAACAACATTAGTGTATTCAGGGCTTGCTGTGGTGGGAGAACTGGGTTCTGATGATGCCCACGTATTTTGGCTTCTGTCATTTATGGGCTTGCACTTGCCTTTCTCCATGTGAATATCCCTGGTGTTTGTTGGTCTGGGTGTCTATATGGAGTCTGTCTCTTTTGTCCCTGGGTTGCATCAGGTCTCCCAGTATGCCTGAGGCCCTGGCTGTATCAGACCACCTGTGGGGCCTTCCAACTGGGGGCTTCACAGGAGCAGAGAAGCTGCTGATCTGTTGGCCTGGCTGCAGTAGATCTCCTGGGAGTTGGGGTCTCAGAAAAACCAACAGGTAGAAAAGAGGAGGTTATAAGGTGGTGGGATGTGTAATCCACTGGAGATGTGAGCAGTATAGAAGGCCACAACTGGTGCTCTGTTGCAGCACTGAGGAAAAGACTAGGGAGGAACTATGTCTGAGGAAACAAGGACAAAAGAACAGGTCTGCAAGCAGCCTTTCTGGTTTTCTGCCAGGCAAGATCTGTGGTGTTGCATGGGGCACCTACTGTAGTTGAGAGATGGGATACATAGAAGGGTAGGGGGAGTTTAAGATAGAATGCTCTGTGGAATTCACAGATGTAGGCAGTGGGGAAAGAAAGATGCAGCTGATGTTCCATTAAAGCACTAGGGATCAAAATGGGGGATTGGGTCAGGGAACAGAGAGCTCGAAGTTGTGTTTTAGGAAGAACAATATATATTGACAGTGTCTTGTTTTCTTAGTGAAATCTCCTCTGCATAGTACTTAAAACGAAGTATGTTTGAGTTTTCATTTATTCAGCCACAAGTAGCATTGCATTTGAATTTGGTTGATTTGAAGAAGTCATAGCTTCTGGGGAATGTATACCAGCCAAAGATCTAGAAAAGCATTCTACAGCCTTTGGCCAAAACATAAATACACTTGAAAGTTCGAAACAAATCTCAGACAGTTCCTCAAATGTTAATGTATAAAGGTTTATTAAACATAGACATAAACCCAAATACTACTCCATTGTGCACATGGACCACAATTTTAAGAACTTAGAAAAGTCCTTAAGTGATGAAAGTGATGGTACTGCTGGTTTGTACATCACACTGCAAGAGGCAGAGTAAGGAATATGGAGTAATAAGGAATAGTAAGGTCGTGGCATGGAATATACTTGTCCAGTGAAAGTATGAGAGGTCATTGGCAGCCAAAATCCTGGTGTGTGTGTGTGTGTGTGTGTGTGTGTGTGTGTGTGTGTGTGTGTGTGTGTGTGTGTGTGTATCAGCAGCACAGGGATTGCTGGGCAGCCAGTCTCCACTTACAAGGATACAAGGATGAAATGAAATAATTGACCAGACAAGTAAAGCTTTCCCCTAAGATAGCTCTTCTTAAAGCCCCTCCAGATCAGCAACCTTGCCATCCAACAAAAAGGAGCTGCAGTATTCCCGGCATTTACAAGCAAGTCTTCAGTTCTTCTCTAGGTTATGCATCAATCCCAAAGGGTTTTTATTTTGAGTAATTTAGGCGAGTACCCTTCCACCAACTGGAAGCACTAACCACTTCTCCCTTTCAGATTTAGTATTGTAGTAAGATTTTGAGAACAATTAGCCCCCTGGGCTCAATCTCTAACACTACAAAAAGAGTTTAAGGAAAATAATTCAATATTCATTTTCATTTTTGACAAGACACACTGCTATAAGCTAGACGTTTTAACCAGATATGTCAAATTAAGTAATATTTACTCTATTACCCCACCATTGTATTGGACAGCATTATATTTAATATATATGTTCTCAACTATCTCCTTGTTATTTGAAGAACTTACTTTCATTGAAAGTTCTACAGACATTCCTACACATGGAGTCTTTGATATGTTATTTTTTGTACTCTCACCATTGTGCCTGGGAGGGAAGAACTGTTTTGTTTTGTTTTGTTTTGTTTTGTTTTGTTTTGTTTTGTTTTGTTTTGTGTTGTGTTGTTTTTCATTATCACTGTGCCTAAGGAATGTGGACAAATGTGATATAATTTCCCTGATCATTCCTTTTGCTCCTCACCAGTGGCTACAGTTGTGACATTTTTGACAGAACACTTTCAGATACAGACAGTGGAGCCTAAAGTAAACTGAGATTAGCCAGCACTACTCCACACTCCTATGGCTGAGACAAGGAGCCTTCTGCAGGTTTTCAAACCCTCTGTGCCATTGTCCTGACCTTTCTATAATGATCAGGAGGACATTGCCAGCAGCAACTTAGAAAGGCTTACTCAGGGAATTCTATGAAACAATTAAATAAGTGTATCTCTTTTTCCCCAAATGGAGCCACTTACATCACATATCTACCCTTGCTTCAATAACTGCCAATGGGAAATTCGTTTCAATTAATGTATATCTGGGTCCCCCGAAACAAGCACTATCAAGGTAAATGGAATGAAAACATCTTTGTCTAATTAGAGGTCTTTGCAATGACAGGACCAGGTATTAACCTGACCCTAGAGGGAGATGGATGGAATGGGTTTAAGGAAGCAGAGTCACAGTGTTCAACAGGGAGGATGATGTCTTCATACCTGAAGACCATGCCTGGGTTCCTATTCCTCTGAGACTTGTCTTATCCCCAAGTGGAAGTTGCTTTCTTCACATGCTAATTTCAATTTCAACATCAGATCAAATGTTATTCAGTCGTGTGCTATTCTTTTTAGAAATCTACTGCCAAGAGTTGTCTTACAGGCCTTGATTCAAAATACCCTTAAATTTAACTATGAAGGAGTCAGCATTTAAACATGATTATCCACTAAATCCACTGTCTATATTTCAGGGCCAGCTCTTGGTTGCTGCTAGCCTCAGTTCTCCCCTCCAGTCTGAAGGTTCTGTCATTTTCTGCTTTCTTGCCTGCTGATGTACACCTTGACTGTTGCCCTGCTCTCCCTGGGACCCAGTGAGAAGTCTCCTTCAGAACACAAAACCCAGGAATATGCTTGTGATTCAGATTACAGGAAGCAAGTATCTGTCCTCATCTACAGCATTCAAGGTTTATTTATCTTCTTCTGTCTTCAATCTTTAGACTCTTGTACTTGGTGCTAGCCCATTTACCTTGCCATTATCATGATCAACTTTTAAATTCCTGGCCCATTTTTTCTTATTGAGGCATATAAACGCTGTGCTCCCTCTTGAGTAAAAGGTACATATCAAATGGTGACCAACTAGGTACACTATTTTATTGTATGTTATGTTTACTAACAATTTTAAATCATATTTAGTACAAGACACATTTATACCAATTTGTATAAATATCTACCAGTATACACAAACACTTATATAATCATATAAGTGGAAGAGTCGTTTTTATAATGACAAGATTAAAATTAAAAGTGGCTTTTAAGGTATGGTTACAAGAGGTAGCAAATTTATTCATGTTTTTAGGAAGAGTCACTCCTGAGGGAGCTGCTTTTAGTAATTATCTTTCAATTAAAAGGAAGACTGTGAGGATGTAAATGCATATATATTAATAAAATAGTTAACACATAATAATGAATGACAAAAACATTGAAAATGTCTAACAAAATTTGTTTGAAAAAAAAAATGGGATGACCTTAACTGAAATGCCCAACAGTGGGCAGATGGAACCTGAAGAGACCGCCTCCAGTAGATAAGCATGGCCTCCAGTTGGAGGATTGGGCCACCCATCCATCTCAAAATTTTTACCCAGCATTGTTCCTATCTAAAGGAAATACATGGACAAAAAAAGGAGGTGAGACTGAAGGACAGGCTATCTATCCAGAGACTGCCCCAACTTAGAATCTATCCCATGCATAGTCACCAAACCCTGACACTATCACTGATGCCATGTTGTGCTTGCAGACAGGAGCCTGGCATGGCTGTCCTCTGAGAAGTTCTACCAGTGCCTGACTGAGACAGGTACAGATACTTACAATCTACCATTGGACTGAGCTCAGAGCCCCCTATGGAAGAGTTAGGGGAAGGACTGAAAGAGCTGAAGGGGACTGGAGCCCCATACGAAGAGCAAGAGTATCAAGTAACTGGACTCCTCATAATTCCCAGAAGCTAAGCCAACCAAAGAGCATGCATAGGTCTGCTCTGTGCCCCTGCTAAATATGTAGCAAAGAACTGTGCTGTCTGGTCTCAGTGGGAAGGGATCCTGTGGAGGCTTGATGCCCCAGAAAAGCAGGATGCTAGTGGGATGAGGTGGGAATGGGTCAATGAGTAGGGGAGCACCCTCTTAGAGGTGAAGGGGAGGGAGGATAGGGTTGGGGACTCATGGAAGGGGGATCAGGAAGGGGGACAACATTTGAAATGTAAATAAATAAAATAATTCATACAAATGTATTTCATGAACTGAAGTTCTTTCTCTAATTTGTCCAATGGCAACCTCAGTTCAGTGTTTGGCTGCAAGCATTCTCCTTTGTATTTGTCAGGCTCTGGCAGAGCCTCTCAGGAGACAGCTATATCAGGCTCCTGTCAGCAAGCACTTGGTGGCATCTACGATAGTGTCTGGGTTTGGTGTCTGTATATGGCACGGTTGCCCAGGTGGGGCAATCTCTGGATGGCCTTTCCTTTAGTCTCTGCTCCACACTTTGTCATCTCTGTATTTCCTCCCATGAGTATTTCGTTCCCCCTTCCAAGAAGGACTGAAGCATCTTCACTTTGGTCTTCCTTCTTCTTGAGCTTGGTATGGTCTGTGAATTATATCTTTGTTATTCCTAGCTTTTGGGTTAATGTCCACTTATCAATGAGTGAATACCATGTGTGTTCTTTTGGGGTTGGGTTACCCTACTCAGGATATTTTCTAGTTCTATCCATTTGACTGCAAATTTCATGAAGTCATTGTTTTTAAAAGCAGAATAGTACTCCATTGCTTAAATTTACCACATTTTCTGTATCCGTTCCTCTGTTGAAGGACTGCTGGGTTCATCCAGCTTCTGGCTATTATATGTAAGGCTGCTATGAACATAGTTGAGAATGTTTCCTTGTTATATGTTAGAGCATCTTTTGAGTATATACCTAGGAGTGGTATTGCTGGGACCTCAGGTAATACTATGTCCAATTTTCTGAGGAACCTCCAGACTGATTTCCAGAAGAGTTTATCATAAAGACATCATGAAAATCAATTTTAGCAATTTTCTTTAAAAATTAATAAAAACTATGTATCATAATGTAGCAAACTATTTCCTAGGTATTAATTTAGAAAATTAAAACTCATGAGCACTTTTACTGCATATTTTTAATTAGCTGCTATGTGATATATGCATGTTTGTGTGCACATACCTATATCTGTGTGCATTTGTGTATGCATGCATGCATACATTCCTGTATGTGTTCATGTGCCCATGAGTGTGAGTGTGTGTGTGTGTGTGTGTGTGTGTGTGTGTGTAATTGTGTATGCATATAACACATGTTCATGCCCAGTTGTTGTTTACCAATGAGGTAGATTTCTTGCTGTATCAGCTCCATTATCAGATGCCCTCTCATGAATGAATGCATACACAGACTGTGACATAACCATTCAAGGGGATCATGATCAGCAATGACTACAATGAATCTGCAAGCCATTACATTAAGCTGAAGAATCACATCTCAAAACACCAGACTGTTTGTGGCTGCTTATATGAAATGCTAAAGAAAAGAACATGGGATGGTTTAGTAGTAGTTGGACAGGGTCGAGGCAACAGTGAGTATAAACTGGTAGCATGGCAGATGTTTGGGGTTTTAATATTTATCTAGATTTTGGTAATGTTGTGCACAAAACTATATATTATATATTTGGAAGCACATACATGTAAAGCAAAATGCCAAGTTGACCAACCTGAGACTGAAATGCAACATACAAAGTTAGAAAGATGTACAGGCATTTACCACTACAAAACTGTTTTAATATACCATTGTACAGTTAAGCAATACCCATACTCATGTCTAACTTATAGGGTTGCTACAGTTTGTTTTAATTTATTTCTTGAGACACACATTCTTATATATTTGGCTCCCAATGCTTACCAACCCAAGCATGGCATGCAGTAAAATTTAATGAGTCTTAGTACTTCTAAGCTCCCTTTTGCTTCCTATTAGAATTTTAATCCTCATAAATATGTCTTTCTCCCTCAAGTATTTGGAGATATTCTGCTTGCCATTCAGAAATCTCGTTCAAAGGTTTCTCTAAGTCAAAACAAGCCAAGTCAGTTCTCTGTCCTATGCGACACTCTGCATTCAATAGGCAAGAGGCGTCCAAATGCATACCCCACTTCCTACATGTCTTTCTAAACAAAGATTCCATTGAGCCCCTGAAACACAAATGTCTGAGCTGCCTCTTTGAATTTATGGTGACTCAAAGACCCAGCTATCTCCTATCATCTTTTTTGAGTCTCATTCCTTGAACCTCAAGATTATTCTACTGTATAATTTTACTTAGGTCTGAACCTCAATCTCAATCAAAGATCTCCTTTTCCAAGATTTTCCAGTTTCTGTGTAAATCAATGACTATAGATCATTGCATTGAAATGGGTTTTATCAGCTAATTCTAGGACAAATGCGAAAGCAATCTTTGAATAACTGTTTTCAATAACATCTCTTGATGCACATTAAAAGTGTAGTTGTCATTAAAATATAATTCAGAGTGATTGACTAAAGGAGTTCCTTCTCTTTGGGTCTGTCTCATCATCATCATTCAGAAAGCTGAGAAAAAATACATTTCGTATTCGGCAGGTGGGTCCTTAAACTGAATTAAACTGAAAGTTGGATTGCAGAAGTGAGAAAATTGGAAATCAGATGTTTTGATAAGGATCTAGAGTGGCCATTGACTCTAGGGCCAATTACAGAAGCAGCTGTTAGTTGAGATAAAGAATCCAAGATAAAACTATAATATCTCCTTCACTATAGAAATGAATGAAGAGAAATGTAAGGCCAGACTAATGATTCTTTCTATAACTGATATAAAATAATGTGACTCTCAACAGCTGTATCACATGCAGAAAAATGTTTTAACTTTAGCTTTCAGGACAGTGTCTGGTTTAAGAAGCCAAGTCAAAGACTCTGTGAAATCTGAATCCAATTTAGTCTCAGATAGTTGTTCCTGAATTAGCAATTTAAAAGAGTATTTGTGCCTATCCATCTTCTTGTCAAAATGGCAATAGTGTAGCTTTCGTCTCATTGGTTAAAATTTATTCAAAACATTATGTTTACATAAAACATTTAAATAGTGCCCTAGGTAAGACAAATGTGCAGTAGAGGGCAGTAACATTTTACAAACGTACACACTTAGACGCGTGTGGTCAAATTACCTTGGGGAAAACTAGAGAACATTAGGTAGTTTATAAAATACTTTACAGAGTCTTGAAATGTTAGCAAGCACTATGAATCTGAAAAAAAATTAATAATTCGGTAGAAAGAAATTGGTAGCATTCAGTAATTCTCGAAATGATTATAGCATGTAACATTTTTAGAGCATTTCACAAGAGCTCCTGTCTCCTAGTAACCTCTTTAACATATCTCTGACTCTCAACCACTGCAAACTCACTTTCTTTATTTACTTCTACAATCATTTGTAGGTTTTAACAGTTTGTATTAATTTTACAAACTTGAAAAATATAGTGAATATTTTTGATTGATTGGGTCATATGATTTCAATTCTTTCTCTTAAAACAATATTTAAAAAAATATGTGTGTCATTTTACTGCACATAAACAACTCAAATAACATTTAACTGTGGCTTGACTATAAGGCAGACAGTGAGAGTAAGCAATATTTTTCAGAGCCTCCTACAATTTCCCTTTTCTTTTGTACTTCAATTTCTAATATAATCAAATAAAATTACCACAATTAGCTTACAAAAGCAGACAATTCCATTGTCTGGATTTTCAAATGAAAGGCACAATAAATTCCATTAGTGTCTTAAAATTATTACTGGAAAGTAAATAACTATGACCATCATAATGTTTATAGAGTAATTAAAGATGCGAGGCAAACCACTTGGGATATCAGGGAATTATTAGAAAATGAGCAAACACTATGCTTAAAATGATTGAAGGGCTTTTCTGAGTTAAGTTGGTGTTGTCTGTGTCTTTTATTGGTACTTGGTTTAACAAGAATGGGGCCAAATCCCTGCATCTTGCCACATTCAAGCTCCAAGTCACACCAAGGCAGAGGCTCAGCATGGCTGGGGATCTGACACTGGTGAAAGTGTGGTGTCTCTATCACTACACTTAACCCCTTGCTTTCAGGCCTATGTGACGATTGCTTTTCAGATTCCTTTGTCATTTCATTCTCAATGCTCTGGCTTTCTGTAGTCCCAGTTGTCTTCTTTCTTGTTTTGGTTATTCCTAGATCCTAGTTTTGAGTACATTGTTCTTCACAAAGAAGAGCTTCGAGAAATTCAAGACTCAGGTGTTCTATGGTCTATAGGATAGACAAGACCATACATTAGCCTAAATACTAAATAATATGGGATGAATCAGCGTGTGTCCGTGTGTCTGTGTGTGATTGTGTGTGTCCATGTGTGTGTGTGTGTGTGTGTGTGTTTGTGTGTGTGTGTGTGTGCATGTGCACGTGTATGCAAATATGCTGTATGTCATTTACCAAAGAAGTGACCAAATTCTCTATTTTCTGTAGGCAGTCACAGAATCTATTTGACCATTTTCCTTGGATGCTCATGCATGCTCATACATCCATATGTTCTGGGGTTCTTGTCATATCTGGTGCATCTCACAAAATCATCACACATCTATGTGCTTTTCTGTCTGTCAACACGACTGGCTGGTTACAGGACAGGGCACACATCTGTTGTCACTGAAGTTACAGGGAGCTTTTATTAGCGTATCTTCCTTGTTTCTCCTGAGATGTTCCCTGGTGAAGAAAAAGAATGGATTTGCAGGTTTGTTGATAACCTCTGCCTTCCTATCTACTTCAGTCATGGACTGATGATCACAGGTTGCTGAAGTACTCTGATTTCCTCCTCCCCTGAAAGTTTGGAATAATAATATGAAGATTAAATACTTAGAACCTGCTGAGTTTTAGCACTTCTGGCCCTTGGTGAATACCCTGGAAATATTAGGTGTTATTGAACTCAAATCTAAATGTCTCTCCTTAGTTTTGGTCTCAGTTCCAAAAATGTCTGCTTGGTAAATGTACTTGAGTCTTTCACTGAGATTGTAAAGTCCTATACAAACGTGTACTAATCTCTTCCCTTGGCTTCCAACCTCACCATGAGTTCTGCTCCCGTGGTTCAGTTCTGCCAGAATCAGTGCCATTTATACTGTATCTCATTCATCCACCAAGATTTCTTAATTTACATAGACCCTGGTACCCAGCGAATGTACATGGAAACTACTCAAATACATTCCGTTTTTTTTCTGATTCCTTTACCATCCATTCTACCATCACATTTATTTTATCATGTCCAAATTAGCTTTTCCATACTCACCCATGTTTCCCACCTTTTCAGCAGAACTCTTCTACACAAAGCATTAGATAGCTGTCTGTTACTTTTAAAATAGACCCTATTCCTCATTTTAGAGTCAGGTCTCCACGTCTCTCCAGTACTGCAGAAGGAGACCCTTCTGCCTTTCAATTCATTTCTAAGCTCTAGGCTTTCTCCTAGACCACTGAATTATCTATATTCCTCCTGCTTCAGAAGGTGTTGCTATGTAGCCGTTTCCTTTGATATAAAGAAGGCAGGCTTGGAAGGAAGCTCCTCAAGACACAAAATGTTTAAGAAGAAGGAGATGAAACAACAGGGTATTCTAAGAAGAGGTGAAAATTTCATTCAGCAGGGAACTCATTGAATTTAGATACTAAACAATTCAATACTTTTTAGGAATCCCTTGAAACTAACCAGAATCATTAGGTTTCTCCTCTCCAAGTGTGTATAACCAGTAACGATTGCTGAAAGAAACTCCCAGAGGCACTGAGCTGCCTAGAGGAGGTTCATTCTAGCTGAGCCCCATGAAAGAGACACTCACCAACTTGCTCAGCTGCCTTCAGGTTATGTTGTAAACTCTGGGATTTTTAGCTTTCATGAACTGTCACCTATGCCGGGGCGGGCTTTGGTGATACAGTTGTCTTGAATTCTTTTCATACCTATAGGGAACTACAGTAAAGTCCTTCAGTTCAACAGGTAGGGCTCCAGTGCTATTCTTGCTTTCTGTCTGGGATGGAAAGCTATTTGTTCATGTATCTGCAGAACGTGTTACACGACACATATATTCTACGGTGTTTGAGATATTCCTTGACACAATAGAAGAACCTCTGAGATCAGTAAGAACAGCACATCTCTTCTTCATTTATCAAGAGTAACCAATCATTCCAATTAAACACCTGCCTTCCCCTTCACAACATGTACTACTTAAGAGAATGTACTTCCGTTGTTCAGTGGTGGTAGATTATTTATTTATTTATTTATTTGCCTTTAAAACATCTATAGGACAAAAATTGGAATATCATGTTTTCTGACCTGGTAAAAACAACCGAATATGAAAAACTCACATTCATATGACTCGGTCAATGTTCTGACAAGGGCTGGGAAAATGTGTGTGGATAATATATCACTTGTTGTGCAAGCATAAAGACCCAAGTTCAGATCCCCAGGACTCACGTAATAAGCTGGGCCTGTGCATGTAACCTCAGCACAGTGCAGTGGAGACTGAGACAGGAGCATAGGTGGAGCTTGCTGACTCCCCCCATAGACAAAACATGGCATGCTGTGGCTTCAGTGAAAGAGCCTGTCTCAAAGGAAGAGGGCAGAGAGTAATAGAAGACACAGGCACATGTGCACCTGTGTGTATATACCACACATACATTTCAAATACATTTAATACGTTTTAATAATAAAAATTAAACATTTTAATAAGGGAAATATTACAGACAGAAAACACATTTTTTGGAAGTATATTCTTGGTGAGTTTTCCAGCAAATATTAAGTATATATTACTTGACTATTTCTGGAGACAAACTCTGCAAATAGTAGATTCCATCCCTACCAATGGATTTCTGTTTAGAATATTTGGTCTCTTAACTGTGTTAGACGGAGTGAGAAGTTAACAATCATGGCTCTTTATAATTTAAAACAAAGCACCTATCCTTTGCTTCGAAAAGAGTGGTGATTTTTCTGTTAGCCTCACATCGGCCTTGGGTCTTGATCTGCCAAGTGTGATGTCATCTCCCTAACATAACCAATGCTTTAAAGGGGCAGAAAGGAGAAGATAAAAGTTTCAGTATACCGCTGTGATGCTCAACCTGTCAATCAAAAATTATTCTAATTATCATATTTTTATTCTCCATAAGGTTTTCATTGCCTAGGATTTCAGTTTGATTTTCTTTTTTTATTTCATATACTTTGTTATTAATCATCCCATTCGTTTACATCTCAAATGTTATCCCACTTTCTGGTTACCCCTCTACAACCCCCCCATCCTACATCCACCCTCTCACCCCTCTCCTTTGCCTCTATGAGGGTGCTCCCTTGCCCACACAACCTCTCCTGCCCCACCTCTCCAACATCCCCCTACACTGGGGCATCAAACCTCCACAGGACCAAGGGCCTGTCCTCCTATTGCTGCTAGGCAAGGCCATCCTCTGCTACAAATGTATCTGTAGTCCTGGATCCCTCCCTGTACACTCATTGGTTGGTGGCCTAGTCTCTGGGAGCACTGGGTAGTCCAGCCAGCAGATATTCTTTTTCCTATGGGGTTGCAATCCCCCTCTGCTCCTCCAGTCCTTCTGCCAGCTCCTCCATGGGGTTCCTGTGCTTATTCTTTTTTTTTTTTTTGGTTTTTCGAGACAGGGTTTCTCTGTGTAGCCATGGCTGTCCTGGAACTCACTCTGTAGACCAGGCTGGCCTCGAACTCAGAAATCCGCCTGCCTCTGCCTCCCAAGTGCTGGGATTAAAGGCGTGCGCCACCACGCCCGGCTCCTGTGCTTATTCTTATGTTTGGCTCCAAGTATCCACATCTACATTAGTCAATTGCTGGACAGACCTTTCAAGGAGTACCTACACTAGGTTTCCGTCTGCAAGCACTTGTAGTCAAAAGCTGGATGAAATACAGCAGAGACTAAAAACCACCTCCTGCCACACCTCACATATTTTACCTATGATATTAAAAGTAGTCAATATTTATCTATTTGCTCAGATTCTACCGCTTCTTCTGCAGTGTGCTGCCTAAGAAACATTGATAAGCATTTTTTTTAACGAAAGTTCACATACAACTTAAAGTGCATGTCTAGAAAATTAATTACGATTTTAAACGTGACAGTTTCAAAACAGTATCCTCCATGAATTCATGTTGAAGGTTTATTTCTTTTGACAAGGACATGTTAATTTTTAGTATTAAAGGTTTTAACTTGTCAACTTTGGGTGACAAAGCCTTCATTAGATAATATTTTAAATTCAAATGTCATAATCAGTTTTTGTTAGTATTATTAGTGCCAAATAAAAATGGAGCTTTGATACATGTGCATGTATGAGATTTTAGTTACTGGTTGACTGAAGCCTGAGCAATGTATCAGTAGTCACACCCCTAAAGAAAATGACCCTGTCTCCCCGGGCAAATGAGTAAAATTCATTATACACAAATATGAAACTGTTAAAGAATAAAAGTGAGGAATAAACAATAATAGAAAAAGAACTTTTAGAACCAACGTGTTTCTGAATAATTTGTCTCCACTGAAGTACAGACATTTCTCATTTGCCATAGTTGACCAGAAAATAAGAATTATAATTTTGTATTTCATACTGTCCCTTGTTGTAGAATAGTACAATCAGGAATACCAGAGATGGCAGTCATTGCATAACTTACCATGTCTCATTTCTGTAGAAAATTGTTTATATAAATTTTTAGGTAATATTCCAGGAAAACAAACTAAAACAAATCTCATACAACATAACTGTTAGAAAAATAAAAGGAAGTTCACATTCTTACTTCAAAATGGGGATGATATATTTTTGTCTCTTGCCATATTTGGTTTAGATGTTCTAAAGGGCACGTGTTAGCACACATTTGTAATACCATCACTCTCAAAGTGGAGGCAGAGACTGATTTCAAGTTCAAATCCAACCTGGGCTGCACAGAGAAAATATGTCACAACTAATAAGAAAAAGAAAGGGTATTACATAGTGTGTAGCACATATACATGCATGAAAACAATGTATGGTGTGCTCTAAATTATATGCATGTGTTTTGTTTCATTTAACAGCTTAGAAGTGAATTTTAGCTTTGTGAAGGGAATAGACAGGATAATTTTCTTAAACCATGAAATGATGAGACGCCTGCAGTATTCTCTGTCAGACAGTGTTGTGTTGTGGCTCCATAGACTTGAGTTTGGAAACATCCATGAAGGACACACGTGGATTTATAGTCAGAGACCACATTGGGATTTTCAGTATACTTGAACTAAAACTGTATCCATTTTTCAGACACTTCACTGTGATCTCCAGATTCATTTTTCTTAACACCTCTAAGAAATTTGGACTTTCCTCTTCTTCCAGAGTGATTTCCCTAGCTGTCTACTTTACAAGGGAGAATTTTACCTGCCATTGCAAATTAAATTCAAGGAGGACAGTGAAGTTCAGGACCAATCATTTATCAGGATGATAAAGTGACACAGTTGCTAACTCAGTTCTCAGAACACTCCACGGTTTTCATTAATACCAATGCTTAGGGGATAAAACAGCAAAATGATTGATTAAATCCTTTATTTTCCCTGCATATGTAGACTTTCTCAGCTTCTTAGTGTTTCAGGATAGATTTTGTTTGCTTTCCTTCTCATTCTGTATCTGAAAAGTACACTCCTTTGCGAATACCCTGCTGTTGAAAGCGATACTGTTTTATTTATCTTTCCTTTATATATGAATAAATTATATATACCTATATAAATAACTCTTCTCAGAAAGATTGGAAGTTAGGTCTGAGGTTAGGGTTTCCATTTTTAGATGAGTCAAGGTTATCATTTTCTGAAAGGGGACACCCCTAGAAACAAATAATAGTTTATTTCAGTATATAGAGATTCCTAAGCAAGTGATCCTAATTACTGATTAGTGATACATCTCCTGAGTAATAGACAATTATACCACTATACTATTGAGGAAAAAAAATTCAACCTGTACATGGAATCATTACTTATCTTAATAAAATTATAGTCAAATATATTAAATAATTTGGTCATTTTTGTATAATAAATGCAATATATATCAAGAAAGCTTACGCTATTCTCCCAAATTTTACACTAATTTGTACCAATTCCATATGTTGAGATCTCCTCTACCATGAAAAAAAGAAATATCCGAGGTAATTTAAGAAGAAAAACCAAAGAAACACATTCTCAGGAAGAAGTATTATGGATTTTCTCTGTAGGCATTTGGGGATATAAAGTTATTGTTACTTTCTACACTTACAACGCAATGCCTAATCAAACTTGTGTCTTTACAGAGATAGAGAAGACATTCACTGAGAATATCAAGATTATTGGTGCCAAAACCCTATGAGAATACAAACGGCCCCTTGTACAAAGGAAAATTTACTGGACTTTGAGAACTTAACTCAGAAGACACAAGCAAGCCTGCAACAGAATTGGCCCAAACATATTGTGGAGTTCACTTTGTTAGACTTGCAGAAATGTCTTGAGTCTAAATTCTATTAGGATATTCAAACATGGGTTTTCTGATCTGGAAGCAGTCATTGCATTTTTTTTATTTCTTGAACCCGTGCCTCTTTTGTCCTGCCATAGTGCGCATCTGGAAAGAAGAGTCACATATATTTACAGCTAGAGGAGCTCAAAGTGGCAAGTAAAATTTCCTACCTTCATTTCCCCCAGTGCTCAATTTACAGACATGGCCCCACAGTCATGGAACTCTTCTTCTTTCTTCATCCTCTTCTTCCTCCTCCTCCTCCCTCTTCCTCCTCCTCTTCTTCTCTCTGTTTCTGTCTCTGTCTGTCTCTGTCTGTCTCTCCTCCTCCTCCTCTTCCTCCTCCTATGAATGTGTGTGTGTGTGTGTGTGTGTGTGTGTGTGTGTGTGTGTGTTTACAGGTGCATATTTGCCACAGTGTACATGGACAAACCTAGCTGTTTGTCATTGTCTTCCATCTTGTTTGAAACAGGAATTTTATTATTGGCTTGGCAAATGCCAGGCTATCTTGGCCACCAGCAGCCAGTGATTCTTCTGTTTCTGCTTCCCATATCACTGTAGGAGGGGTAGGATTACATATGTGCACTATCATGTCCAGGAGTGGGTTCTGAGGATTCAGCCTGATATTCTCTTATTTGCACACTTCCACCTACTTCCTGTTGTACTTTTGACATAAAATTGGTACTAGAATCCATTGTAGGGCTGCAGAAACTTTACAATTACTTATCCATGAACTCCTGGCTGTTAGCACAGCTCTGCATCTATTTCTGGCACTCAGTCACTTATGAATGAGTATACTCAGTCAATAAATGAATTCTGCTTACCATGGCAGCCTTTATTCCTTTTGCCAGCTCTTAATAATGTGGTGCTCAGGTCAGCAGCAGCAGCAGTAGCAGTGCCTCAAAAGTTTTACCAATGCCAAATCCTAGTGAACTATACAGACTTAATGAAATATAAATTAAAGGCTTTTAGTGCTCTTCCAAAGATGCTGAGATGAAGTAATAAGTTGAAAGCCAATGCTGACAGATAGCACCCCTAATATAGTCATTAGAACAACCTGACTAACTTTAACGAGCACAGTATCTATCTTAGACTCACTTCAGAACAATAAATTTAGTACATTTATAGGTTTTTGATAGTTTAAAAACTTTAGTATCGTATGATGTATATAGGCAGGCTGTAAGAGCTAGAAAACAAACCAATTTTCTGAAATGTTTTCTTCTTCTCTTGTGATCCACTTCTAATAACTCTACAATAACTTCTTTTCTCTAGTTAAAAACTTATCAATGTACATTCCTGTCTTAGTCAGGGTTTCTATTCCTGCACAAACATCATGACCAAGAAGCAAGTTGGGGAGGAAAGGGTTTATTCGGCTTACATTTCCATACTGCTGTTGATCACCAAAGGATACAGGACTGGAACTCAAGCAGGTCAGAAAGCAGGAGCTGATGCAGAAGCCATGGAGGGATGTTCTTTACTGGCTTGCCTCCCCTGGCTTGCTCAGCCTGCTCTCTTATAGAATCCAAGACTACCAGCCCAGGGATGGTCCCATCCACAAGAGGCCCTCCCCCTTGATCACTAATTGAGAAAATGCCCCACAGCTGGATCTCATGAGGGCATTTCCCCAACTAAAGCTCCTTTCACTGTGATAACTCCAGCTGTGTCAAGTTGACACAAAACTAGTCAGTACAATTCCTAAAAAACTTAAATAATTTTTCCTCTTTTTAATATGATGACCAGCCTTATCCACAGTCCCCTGTTATCAGATATAAGATGACTACAGTTAACCTTATTTTTAAATTTCTCCACACATAGCATATACCAGCTGGTTTTCACTGTGTCTGCAAATATCTCATTAACGGGGGGAGGGTATAGGAAACTTTAGGGATAGCATTTGAAATGTAAATAAAGAAAATAATAATAATAATAATAATAATAATAAATAAATAAATAAATATAAAAAAAAGAAATACTGCATGGTACACATATTTCATTAAGTGCAACGATTTCTATAAATCAAGCCTCTGTTGCTATTAAATATAGCATAAGTTCCTAGAAGAGGATGTGATTACTTGCTTTTGTATACCAACATTTCTAAAACCCTACATAATCATTTCATTTATTTTCTTCAGCATTTCATCGATGAAAATTACCATCAACTTAAGTTTAGATCAGAATTATGAGAGGGTGACTATTCACAATTCAATTGCTTCAGAATAACCACAGAATCACATATGAACCATATTTAATATTTAAAAAAACATAATAAAATATTTTGTCAACAACTCTATTCCTTTATTCCATAGCCTGGCAAATGCAAATTCAAGTTCAAGCATTTTTCTTTCCTCTCCTCAAGTCCCCTACTAGATAGATAAGTGACCACAGGGACCAGATCTTGCCTTGGTGCTATTACAGATCCCAGAAAGTTGTCTCCAACCCTGGTGCTCTGGCTGTGTGTGTCAGTAAATCAATACACGTCTGTATTGGAAAATTTTGGTTTCTTTAAAAACACAGAAATGTCATAGGAATATGTTTTTTGTTTGTTTGTTTGTTTGTTTGTTTTAATCCCAGGTGTGGGATATGGGCTCCTTTAGACTGTCCACAGAAGTGACTATGATTACCAGGCTCTCTAGCAGGACTGGGATTTTGCCAGCTGCAAAGAGTTTCTACAAGTGTATGACATTTGGAATTCTGGGGACTCTTGAAAGGGTATCCAAATGCTAGAAACAGGAGAGGGCTGTGGCTTCTGCTGCTGCTGCTGTTGCTGCGGTTGCTACAGTTGAGGTTTGTTGCAATTTGTCAAATTGTCATGGGCAAAGAGATGAGAAGAAAGGAGATCACCTGACTGCGAAGATCAAACTCAGCCCAAGGAACTTCATGTCCCTCATCAGCAGGGAGTATCAAATTAATGTGCCCTTGCCCCTCTAGCCTTCTTTCCCTCCTACCTAGTGTTGGGAGGTGGATTGCCAAGGTAGAATAGGGTTAGAGAAGGGCAATAGGGAAAAAAAACATAAAATAGCCAAAAGTCTAGCTACACTCCTCCAAAGGCAAAGACCTGACTCAGTTCTGAGTGGCAAGTAACTGTTTTAACTTAGTAGGAGGGTTCCCACCACATAAACGGCCTGTCTTTACAAAGATGCTGAGGGTAAGCCACATCAGTTATCTGAAGAACATAGAGCATAGACCTCCAATGGGAAGGACACTATCCAGAGGGATCATAGCATGCTGAAAGGCGACACTCCATCTTCCCAGCCCGTGTCTGAAGTCATCTTCAGACTCAGGAAGGCTTCTAGGTGGAGTGAGGGAAGTGAAAGGAACTCTAGCCATATGAGTTTATCTATAAGGAGACTTGGATGAGGGGAACTCAATTCTGAAGAGAGTTGATCAGGACTTCCCCCAGGGGTGCCAACACCTTCAGCCTGTTGTCCTGATCATCATCAACAACCTGGCTAGCACTCTGCTCTTCCAACATTCACATCTGGCATCGATTTTTCTGTGATGTGATGGCAAGTTACCAACAGAGGTTAAATATAACAGCTCTGAAAAATAATGTTCAAAAATATTTGAAAACACAATAGTTGGTATTGCCTAACATTCCGATGTATAAGGACGAGGAGGAGGAGGAGGAGGAGGAGGAAGAGGATGAGGGGGAAGCTGAGAAGGGAGTTGAGGAAGAGAAGGCAGCAATTACAACTGCTGCAGTCTACACTCTTGCATTCTACACTCTAGACTTAATATTTCTGCCCAATAGATTTTTATCAGTAATTCTCCCCTACCCTGAAAATAGAAATAAACCACTAATTTTTACAAGTCAGAAATGCTTGGAGTTATATCCTATGACTGTTCTTGTTTTGCTATGTGACTCTCTGTAGGTTATTTCTATGATACTTTCTTCTGGGGGTTTCTGTGGTATTTAAATAAACCTGGGCAAAGGTTGCCTTTAGAAATGCTTACCATATCATGGACATCCAAATTACATTCTTTTCCTTTCTTCGTTTCTGTTGATGATGTGGATATATGTCTTTAAGGAAAACACAGTGTTTTATTTAAAGATAATCCAGGTATTTTACAAAAGAAAATCTTAGAACATAATATCAACCTTCTTTCTGTAACATTTCTATCACAATGTTTCATGCACCTGTGTGCTGATGAGTGCCTCTGTTTTCTGTTCTCTTCTCTCCCTCTCTCTCTTTTTCTGATTGCTACTTCTCACCTGTCTGAGGAGCAGAGAGAGGGTTGTGAATTGAATTGAAGCTGAACTCTACCTTGTTCGTTTAATATTTCAGTGGTCAGGGCATAGCCATTATCACCTGCTATTTCCTAGTAAGTAACTGTAGAAAGCTTTAATCCCCCTTATCCCACCCTAGATTATTGTATTTGAATAAGTGCAGCAATTCACAGTCAAGTAATTTCCCATTTATATTTTATCAACCACCTTTTTGACCTTCTCAGCAGCATTATTGCTCCGGAAGAAATAATTTCCCCCTGCTTTGATGTGTAGTACAAGTTGTCTCAAACAATTTGTCATGAAGGTCTTTTGGCAGAAACAAAGCCAACACCAAAAAAAAAAGGCCATATTCCATTATCAAGGTGGAATGACTGCCACACCAGATGAGAAATTGATTTATATAAATCAAAGGAGGAAAGGACCTGCCTCGAGATAGATGGGGAGAAAAAACAAAAAACAACAACAAAAACAACAACAACAAAACAAAACCCCAGCAGCTTTCTGGATTGATCATAAGGAGATGGTTATATCTGTTAGCTGTTCCAGAAGGAATAAAAACGAAACATGTCTCCAGTTGTCCACATTATTTTTTTATTATAAACTACAAGAATATCATTGTCCTTTGAAAGAGGTAAGAGCATTTCCATTTCATCCTAAAGATCTCCAGTGATTACTATTGGCTGGACTTGGGAATGCAACACAGAAGAAAGAAATTTAGACTGAGAAGGAGACAAAGCTTGTTAATTGGTTCTATTCTGTGAGCAAGTTGCTGGAAGCCTCATCTATATGGGCAGGTGTTAGGACTGACTATGTGATTTCAAATGGATCTTCTAAACTTTAACTGAAATGCAGTATGGTTTAAAGCAACTGCTTCATTTCTTTGATTCAGCATTTTGATCTAGAGGTTTGTCAAGCACTGATAATTATTTTTGATACTTTATAATATGTGAAAACTCACCCACAGGAATTTTAAATTATGAATTTAGCTTTGTTCTAGTTAGTGTTACTATTGATATGGTGAAATACCATGACCAAAGCAACTTGGGGAGGTCTGGGTTTATTTCAACTTATACTTCCAGGGTAACAATTCATCACTGAGAAAAGTCTGAGCAGGACCTCAAATAGAAGAGGAATTTAGAGGCAGAAGTTGATGCAGAGGCATAAAGGAGGGTTGCTTACTAGCTTGCTCCTATGGCTTGCTCATCACAGAAACCAGGGTCTCCAGCCCATATTTGGACCCTACCTAATCAATCATCAATAAAGAAAATGTCCAACAGGCTGATCTTGTTGAAGCATTTTCTGCTTGTATGCTTGCTTGCTTTGTTTCTTTGTTACTTTGTTTTCTCTCCCTCCCTCCCTCCCTCCCTCCCTCCCTC
>NC_034603.1:60126068-60131017 GCF_900095145.1 Mus pahari
TTTCTTTCTTTCTTTCTTTCTTTCTTTCTTTCTTTTTCTTTCTTCCTTCCTTCCTTCCTTCCTTCCTTCCTTCCTTTCTTTCTTCCTTCCTTTCTTTCTTTCTTTCTTTCTTTCTTTCTTTCTTTCTTTCTTTCTTTCTTTCTTTCTATAATTTGTTTTCATTTATATTCATTGGTGTTTTTCCTGGATGCATGCCTGTGTGGTGGTGTCAGAAGCCCTAGAACTAGAGTTAGAGATAGTTGTGAGCTACCATGTAGATTTTAGAAATTGAGCCTGGGTCCTCAGAAAGAGCAGCTAGTTCTCTTAACTGGTAAGCCATCTTTCTTAATTGATCTGTCCTCCCTTTAGATGATTTCAGCTTGTGTCAAGTTGACTTAAAGCTGGCCAGCACAAGTTTTGATTATGAAAAATCGCAAAGATAACAAAACTAATTAATTTAAGATAAATGTGTGATTGATAAATTTCTGAGTGAATATTACTCACAACACTGAATCAGAAATTAAAGTGACAGTCCAATGGTCTTGAATATGTCAGGAACAGATTACACAGACTTCCCACGTAAAATGATAAGGAATCAATGTTCTCTTACTACACCCCTCCTAGAAGAATGAAGTAGCTTTAGTGGATGTTTATTAGATTCTGACAGATGAAGAGCAGAGGTCTAAGTATAATTCTCAAGGTCGACACGAGAAAACTTAGTAGGCCTAGTGGAGCATGGAATTATACACAGAGGGATGAAGACTCAAATCTATTAAATGTGGGTATCATAGAACAGTTTCTTTGAGATAATAGAAGCCTTTGATTCCCTTATTGGCAATCTTGATTTGTTTGTTTGTTTGTGTGTTCGTGTGTGTGTGTGTATGTGTGTGTGTTTACTTTCAAGTTGCTTAAGGGGAAGAGGAAAGGAAAGTCCATTTGTCTAGGGCAAAATTTAAACCAAGGAAATAATGGTTGTGTATTAGAGTCCATAAATATTGTAAAGAAAATTTTGCCAAGACAAAGAAACTTATCATTCCGCAAACTTACAGACATTTGAACCGTACAGGAAGAAATGAAAGAGAATGACAGATTTCGCAAAGAACTTCAATTAAATTTTTAATGAATGTGTAAGGAAAGAAAATGTAGATTCCAGTGTGGTGTGTGTGTGTGTGTGTGTGTGTGTGTGTGTGTGTGTGTGTGTGTGTGTGTGTGTGTGTGTGAGAGAGAGAGAGAGAGAGAGAGAGAGAGAGAGAGAGAGAGAGAGAGAGAGGGAGGTAGAAAGGGAAGAGGAAATGACATTGTTCAATAATTACAAGACTATTTATGTACATTGGGACAAATGGGACTAAAGAAAGGACAAAGGTATCTATGGAAAACTGAAGAATACTATTGAAATTTTAACCACAGTATTTGAAAATTAATTATCACTCATCAGGCGTTCTTTAAATGGATTCCTTTCATTATCAGAAACTTAATTCTCTTAAAGTAAGGTGAACATTCATAGAAACACAGGTAAATTGGGAGGCAGCATCTAAGACTTGTTCTGCATTGTTAATGTTATCCATCCCTCCACTAGCTTACTTGGCTGCATTGAGTTCTAATGTAAAGTATGACCTAGAAGGTTCAAAACTTCCTAATCATTCCTATACCTGTAACAACGAAACAAATGAGGGTGTTCACAACCACTCAGTGTTTGATGATATCTAATTAGTAATTCTTCTTGCCTTATACTTCTCTGATCAATGCATCTAGGAAAGAAAATTTTTTTCTTAAAAGAAATATTGAAGTGGGAGAAATAGTTTTTAGTTTTCATTCCAGTGGTAGTTACACAATTCTGTTTAAAATCATTAAACTGTATATTAAAAACATATTTCTGCACATTATACACCAATAAACATGGACTTTCTAAAGTCTAGGAGTTTAAAAATTAGTATACTAGATATTAAATAACCTATTTTAGAAGTTATTTCATCAGGAAAAACATGTACCACCAAGCCAAATGACTTGAATTTTGTACTAGGTCCCACACTGTAGAAGATATACTAAATATCTTTAAATAGATCTTCATGTATTATTTGTAATTATGAAACCAAATGTGAGAATTACTAAAAATTACACACCAAAATGTGTCTCCAACAACCTCTAAGAACTAGAGTTCTTCTTCGGAGAAAAGGTTTCCCTATGTAGAATGGCCTATATAAATCATTTCTACACATGTACACATGTGTGTTCTGCATGTTCATGATGGGAACACTTTCAATTCTTTTATTTTTGCACTGAATGCAATTAAGAAATGATTTCATAGACCTATGTGCAAAGCTTATATTCCTATTAATGGCTATTAGATTATTTTGTTTTCCTAATATACTAGAAAACATTTTATGCATTCATTTTCTTTGGTATTTAATATTTTGTTAGTCTTTTTTCATTACAACTTAAAGTGATTACACTTGGAGATTATCTAATCTTTCTATTTATCTATCATCTAACTACCTTTCTATATCTCTATCTCCCTCTTCTCTCCTCCTGTGTTTGTATGCATGTGTAGAGTATATTTTTAGCATAGAAATCAATAATCATGTATACATTTAACTTTAGTTTTAACATTGTACATCCCTTAAAATATTTATGCTATTTTGCCTCTTTGCTTGTGGTTTCCAACATCTCTTGGATGATCAAAATATCATAAATTTGTTCTTTTTTAATGTGGTATGTCAGAAGGTCATATCACTGGCTGGGTATGGTTGTATAAGCATTTTGTAGACAGATGTTAGAAGAACAGGAATTCTAAGCCAGCCTCAGATACATATGGAGCTCACACAGAGCATGGGCTACATAAGACCTTGTCTCAAAACAAACAAATACCATAGCATGAAATCATGCTTCGCTGATGTCAGACAAGGCTATTCTCTGCTATGTATGTATCTGGAGCCATGGATGCCTCCCTGTACACTCCTTGGTTTGTGGTCTAGTCCCTGGGAGCACTGGATGTTCCAGAGAGGGGACGCCCTTAGTCCTGTGGAGGTTTGAAGTTCCAGTGTAGGGGATGCTGGAGAGGTGGAGTGGGAGCGACTGAGTGGAGTAGCAACCTCATAGAGGCAAAAGAGAGGGAGGAGAGGGAAGTGGTGGGATTGGGGGCTTGTAAAGGAGTAACCAGAAAATGGAATATCATTTGAGATGTAAATGAATGGAATGATCCCAGAAAGAAAGAAAGAAAGAAAGAAAGAAAGAAAGAAAGAAAGAAAGAAAGAAAGAAAGTAAAAGAAAATTGTACTTCATATTTCTTGAATAAAAATGAGTATTGTAGTTTTATGTTTTAGTAAGTATGTAGAATTCAAAGAACTAATTAAATGAAATTTTCATTCTCAATAAAAATATTGGACATTTATTCTGTAATGTCTTTTCATGGTTAATGGTTTTTAAATTATGTTTAGGTTGGAACTCCATGCACAAGATCTGAAGATGATCAAATCAACCAAACTAGGACCTTGGATAGTGGAGGGCTCCTAAAGCCCTACACCCAGCTGAGGAGCTATTGTTATTTGATGGTTACTAATGGAGGATAGAGTAAGTTAACTTCAGGGATATGGTCCATCAAAGCCTACCCATGCTCTCACAGATGCCCCCACATCTATAAAACCAATCCTAAATCGAGTTAACAGATTAAAACAAACAGCACATGAAGTGGAGTGGGGGTAAGTGGTTGGTGGTAGGGATGAAGGAAGAGCCCAAGAAGAGGGAAAGGGGAATAAGCTTGATCAAAATACATTAAGTCCACTTATGAAATTCTCAAACAATAAAAATACTCATTTTAAAATATTTACTTTGTCATTTTTATGTGCATGTGTTTGTGTGTGCCTTAGCATGCGTATATGCATATATGACTATGTGTGACTTATGGGATTCTCAAATAATAAAAATATAATATTTTAAAAATACTTTATTATTTTTTGTTTGTGTGTGAGTGTGTGAGTGTGTTTGTGTGTGTGTGTGTGTGTGTGTGTGTGTTTGTGTGTGTGTGTGTGTGTGTGTGTGTGTGTTTGTGTTCAGGAGCCTACAGCAGTTAAAAGAAAAACAACAGCAACAACAACAACAACAAAATAATCAAATCCCTGGAATAAGAGTTACAGGCAGTTAATATGTATGTCTGAGCAACCCAGATCATCTATAATAGCATTAAGCAGTTTTGGCCACTGAGCAATCTTTCTAACCTTCCCAAATGCTACTATTTATTTTTTTAAAGAAAAAAATAGTATATTTTAATCACTGTCATCTTGGGCACTTGATAGAATTTCATTTCATTCAGTAAAATGTGTTTCAGCATAATAGTTTGAAGACAGGAATTAAGACTTGGTAATGTGATTAATAGAAAGTATAATTATAGAGAAATTGAATTTGGGGGGACTTGCAAGCTTATAATAGGACCCAGTAATCATTAATTTGCTTGGCAAGGAGGAAATTGAGAGCCTCCTATAGATGCCCTATCAAGTTGGAGCATGTAATCAGCAAATCAAAGAATCCCATATACACAGAGGGACATAAGAAAAATAATTTTACAAACATGGCAACTTTGCATATCTTATGTCAATATTTCTCAAAAAGAGAAAGGTGGGGTTACTTATACTAGGTTAAGTAATTTTCAGGATATTCGTGTTAAGGGAATGAATGTCAAACTCTGGAGAATTTTCCAGAGCTCTGGCTGTAGTTACTGAGGCCCAGGCAAACAGCCACTTACAAATATGACATGACTCATAAATGATTTACCTTAAAAGCATTCCAATAGGCATTGGATACAGCTGAACTCTGCTGTTACAAGGAAAATGCTGCTAACTTTAGCATGTAGGGAAAGTCACAAATCAAAATGTCATTAGACTAGCGTCTAGGAACTTCACCTGTAGTCAGTCTCTTCTCTTTCTTTTTTTTTTATTTTTCTTTATTATTATTATTATTATTATTATTTTCTTTATTTA
>NC_034603.1:60133320-60208688 GCF_900095145.1 Mus pahari
GATCCATTCTTATCTCCTTGTACAAAGCTCAAGTCTAAGTGGATCAAAGACCTCCACATACAGCCAGAGACACTGAAATTGATAGAGGAGAAAGTGGGGAAAAACCTCGAAGATATGGGCACAGGGAAAAAAATGTCTCTTCTCTTTCTCCTGACTTCAATGATCTTACTTCAGGGCACAGGAAAGCAGTGGCAACTTACTATGTATTTTATTAGCTCAGACTTTATCATTTTGCCACAGCATTGGTCATTTGAATCTAAATTCTTGATGCACCTGGAATAAACTTATTTCATGATCATGGGCTAGGAATGTGATGCAGACTTACTGATTTTAACTCTTGAATTCATAGAAAATGGCCTAAATTTTTGAAGCATTTTGATGTTCATTTAATTGAGTCAAACTTTTATTTTTCTCTTTCCAAACAATGTACCTGAGAGTCAGTATACAGAAATCTTCATGCAGAAAAATATTATCTTTCTGTTCCTTTTGTTGCTTTTCTCATATATACAGTTTGGGTGTTTTTTTGTTTGTTTGTTTGATTGATTGATTGACTGATTGATTGATTTGTCCAAGACAAGGTCTCACTACATAGCACCAGCTAACCTAGAAATCAAGAATTAAATCAAACTGGTCTTGAACTGTGCCAATCCTTTTGCCTGTGCCTCCAGGTTATTGGCCACCCATTAGAAGGTACAACCCACTTTGAGATCAGATATTTCTTCATCAGTTTAGCCTCTCTAGAAACCCTCACGCAGCCATATTTCCTAGGTTATTATAAAGAAATTCAAGTTATTCATCAAATAGAAGCATCAGAGAAGTATGGAAATTGACATTGTAGATGAAAATACTGGTCCCCAAATACAAAGTACCACCCAAGGACGATTCAAGAAGATTGTGCACTGCATGTTATTATACTGTATTTTATTGTATTGCACTGTAGTATAGTGTATTGTACTCTGTTTTATTGTATTGTAGCCAATTAAAAGTACAAGAGACTATGGAACGAGCTTTGATAGAACACAAAGTACATGTTGGTTCTATGGATCTCTTCTCAGATATAGAAAACAGAGATAATACAAAGGAGAGTAAATTGAACTTGAAAAAGGTATAATTGAAACGTAAGTCGCATGCGTTTCCACTCTCCATTGTCTAAGAATGACTAAACAAATATGAATTTGCCATATAGTTCATAAACTATGATTCCCTAAGGATTATGGATAGCTGTCTTCTAGTCTCAGTGGCAGATTGCTAAAGTGGAACTGAACTGGTTGATGAATATTTTGACTATGTCCTTTAAATAATGAAGAATAATTGTCCTACAAAGAATTATAGATTGCATATATATTGAGTTAAAATAAGCCTGACAAAACCATGATCAAATCTGCATCTACCTTGCTTGTTGAAATTGTATTTGTACATGTACAGTATCACATTCCCTGAGGAAGATAGGAACTAAACATTCAATCATGCAATAAGGCACTATCATTAGAAGATCAGATGTCCCTTATGGATGGCTGGGTGAGCCAATGAGTCTTTTAGGGTTATTTTCAGTAGGATGGGTGAGAGGTAACTTACAGGAGCTTAGGAATCAGTGATTTAATTTTTGTACAGTGAGAAGGCAGCTCCATTGGAGAGTGTCTTCATTCTTGAGATTCCTCAATGCGCTGAGCTTCCTGAGTAATAGGACTCCCCTCTTCGCTCCAGAAGATGATGCTTTCAATTGAGAAAATGGCTACTCAATGTTTTCATTGTACCAATTAAAAATACATAGGAGAAATGTGGAACTATTTCGATAGAACACAAAGCTTATGTTGACTCTATTAATATTTTTTAGTGTGCGTGTGTTTGTGTTGTGCAGGGTGTTTTGTTATATCTCCTCTCCTGCCCAACATCCCTTCTTCCTTCCTTCCCTTCTCTTTTCCTCCTTCTTCCCTCTATGTATGTGTGGGGTGTGTGTGCAATATCTCTTTCTCTCCCACTGATATCAAACATCTCTAACTTCTTCCTTCCCTTCCCTTCCATTCTCTCTCTCTCTCTCTCTCTCTCTCTCTCTCTCTCTCTCTCTTTCTCCCTCCCCATGCGTGTGTGTGTGTGTGTGTGTGCATGCACTCCTGTGTGCATGCACTCCTGTGTGCATGCACTCCTGTGTGCATATGCATGCATGCATGCATACAGAAAAAGGAATATCAGAGTACAACCTTCAGTGTCAATTCTATAATTCCTATAAACAATCTTGTTTTTCTTCAAAAGTAATATTGAGATTATTATACACAGATTAAAGCTGTACTTCAACAACAGCAGTAACACCAGGAGGACTACACACTCATGGAAATTTAACATCTACATACACACTCATAGAAATTTTGCATCTACATAGTGGTCTCTGGGTAAGATAAGAAATAAGGAAAGAAACTAAAGACTTTCTGGAATTCAATGTAAATAAAGGCACAACATATCCACATTTGTGAGACACAATGAAAGCAGTGGTAAGAGGAAACTTCATAGAAGGACCTGCCTCCATAAAGAAATTCGCTTATGAATATTAATGCAAAAATACTCCATAAAATTCTCAAAAACCGAATCCAAGAACACATCAAAACCATTATTTACCACATTCAAGTAGAATTCATCCCAGGGATGCAAGGTTGATTCAATATACAAAAATCTTTACATGGGTATTTTGTTCCCTATTCTAAGGAGGAATGAAGTATCCATGTGTTGGTCTTCCTTCTTGATTTTCTTGTGTTTTGCAAATTGTATCTTGGGTATTCTAAGTTTCTGGGCTAGTATCCACTTATCAGTGAGTGCATATCAAGTGAGTTCTTTTGTGATTGGGTTACCTCACTCAGGATGGAAGGAGTTACAGAGACAAAGTTTGGAGCTGAGACCAAAGGATGGACCATTCAGAGACTGCCACAACCAGGGATGCATCCCATAATCCGCCACCAAATGCAGACACTATTGCATATGCCAACAAAATTTTGCAGAAAGGACCCTGATATAGCTGTCTCTTGTGAGGCTATGCCAGTGCCTGGCAAATACAGAAGTGGATGCTCACAGTCATCTATTGGATGGAACACAGGACCCCCAATGGAGGAGCTAGAGAAAGTGCCCAAGGAGCTAAAGGGGTCTGTAACCCTATAGGTGTAACAACAACATGAACTAACCAGTATCCCCAGAGCTCGTGTCTCTAGCTGCATATGTAACAGAAGATGGCCTATTTGGCCATCATTGGGAAGAGAGGCCCCTTGGTCTTGTAAACTTTATATGATCCAGTACAAGGGAACACCAGGGCCAAGAATTGGGAGTAGTGGGAAGGGGAGCAGGGGTAGGGAGGGTATAGGGGACATTCGGGATAGCATTTGAAATGTAAATGAAGAAAATATCTAATAAAAATCTAAAAAGTAAATAAATGAAACAAAGAGAAAACTAACATAAATAAAAACAAAAAAAACCCCAAAACAAAAATCCATCAACATAATCTACTATATAAACAAACTCAAAGAAAAAAATTACATGAACATCTCATTAGATTGTGAAAAAGCATTTGACAAAAATACAACACCCCTTCATGTTAAAAGTATTGGAGAAATCAGCAATTCAAGGTCCATACTTAAACATAATAAAAAAAATATGCAGCAAAACAACAGCCAATATTAAATTAAATGGAGAGATACTTGAAGCAATCCCACTGAAATCAAGGACTAGACAAGGATACCCACTCTCCCTGTATTTATTTAATATAGTATTCGAAGTTCTAGCTGGAGAAATAAGATAGCAAAAGGAGATCAAGGGGATACAAACTGGCAAAGAAGTCAAGGTATCACTATTTGCAGATGATATGACCATTTACATAAGTGTCTTATTCATGGTATCTAGTCCTACACAAACATCATGACCAAGAAGCAAGTTGGGGAGGAAAGGTTTTATTCAGCTTATACTTCCACATTGTTTTTCATCACTAAAGAAAGTCAGGACTAGAACTCAAGCAGGTCAGGAAGCAGGAGCTGATGCAGAGGCCATGGAGGGATGTTACTTACTGGCGTGTTTCCTCAGCTTGCTTTCTTATAGAACCCAAGACTACCAGCCCAGATATGGCACCACCCACAATGGGCCCTCCCCCCCCCCTTGATCACTAATTGAGAAAATGCCTTACAGCTGGATCTCATGGAGGCATTTTCTCACCTGAAGCTCCTTTTTCTGTGATAACTCCAGCCTGTGTCAAGTTGACACACAAAACCAGCCAGTACAATGGACCCCTTGTCAACTTGACACACAAACACATCACTATTAAGCCTCTACCCTTGCTTTCTAATTTATCACCAAGAAATAAATAACTTTAAATGTCCCACAATCTTTGCAAATTCTTATATATTATGATTTCAATCCCTTTAAAATATACAATCTCTTTTAAAATCCAAAGCCTTTTTACAATTAAATGTCTCTTTACTGAGGGCTCCACTAAAATACTTCCTTCCTTCAAGAGGGAAAAATATCAGGGCACAGTCACAATCCAAATCAAAAATCAAACTCCAACCATGCAATGTAGGAAATGTAGGATCCATTCACGATCTCCTTGGCTCCTACACAAGGGCTTGGGTCACTTCTCCAGCTTTACCCTTTGTAGCACACACCTTGTCTTCTAGGCTCCAGCTGCCAGTAGTACTCCACTGCTGCTGCTGTTCTTGGTGATTGTCTCATGGTACTGGCATCTCCAAAACTACTGTCTTCCACTGTAACTAGGCTTCACCAATAGCCTCTGATAGGCTTTCTTCATGGTGCCAAGCCTCAACTCCTTTGCATGACCCTTTCAGGCCTGGGCCATCAATTGCAACTGAGGCTTCACCTTCACCATTGGCCTCCCATGGTCTCTCACAGTGCTGAATCTCAGCTGCTCTCCAAGACCCCTTCATGCCTTCAAAACCAGTACCACCTGGGTGACTCTTAAACATAACCAAGTCCAGCTACAGCTCAAGGTACAACCTTAGCTATCTCTGGAACACAGTCTCTTTGTGCTCTCAGAAAACACTTCCCAGAAGATTTCACCTCAATGATGCAGGTCTCTTCTTAATCAGTACTTATCTCTTTGTTCCAGCTAACCAGAATCAATAGTCCCAGTAACACAAATGTCCACTTTAGTAGTTCTGGTATCTTGTTAATCATAGCTGACTCTTTAGTCCCAGCTAACCAAAACCATAGAATCTTCACAATCAAAACATGGCCCTGATAAGAGTCTTTACTCTTCCCTCTGAAATTTCACAAGCCAGGCCTCCATCTTCTGCACTGTTCTCAAAATTACCTTCCAAGTCCCTGCACAACATCCAGCAGAGCTCTTAACACCAAATGGATCTTCTAGCACAAAGTTCCAAGGTCCATCCACAGACCTCCACAAAACATGATCTGGTTGACACAGGAATACCCCACTATGCTGGTATCAATTTTTCTTAGTCAGGGTTTCTATTCCTGCACAAACTCATGGCCAAGAAGCAAGGTGGGGAGGAAAGGTTTTATTCAGCTTACATTACCACATTGCTTTCCATCACTAAAGAAACTTAGGACTAGAACTCAAGAGGGTCAGGAAGCAGGAGCTTATGTAGAGGCAATGGAGGAATGTTTCTTACTGGATTGCTTTGCTTGCTCTCTTATAGAACCCAAGACTACCAGCCCAGGGATGGTCCCACCCACAAGGGGCCTTTCCCCCTTGATCACTAATTGAGAAAATACCTTACAGCTGGATTTCATGGAGGCATTTCCTCAACTAAAGCTCCTTTCTCTGTGGTAACTCCAGCCTGTGTCAAGTTGACACACAAAACCAGATGGTACAGATAAGCAACCTGAAAAATTCTACCAGAGAACTTCTCCAGCTGATAAGCAACTTCAGCAAAGTGGCTGGATATAAAATTAACTCAAACGAATCATTATCCTTCCTTTATACACATGATAAATTGGCTGAGAAAGAAATTAGGGAAACTACAGCCTTCACAGTGGTCACAAAACATATAAAATATATTGTGGGTAACTCTATCCAAACAAGTGAAAGATCTGTATGACAGGAACTGCAAGTCTCTGAAGAAATAAATCAAAGAAGACCTCAGAAAATGAAGAGATCTCCCATCCCATGCTCATGGACTGGTAAAATTAACATAGTAAAAATGGACTGATAGCACATACTTGTGAAGATGTGGGACAAGGGGAACACTGCACCATTGCTGGTGGAAGTGCAAACTTCTACTATCAGTCTGAAAATCAATTTGGTGGTTTCTCAGAAAACTGGGAATTGTTCTACCTCAAGACCCATCTCTACCACTCCTGGGAATATACCCAAAAGATGCCCCACTATCCCACAAAGACACTTGTATTAAATATGTTCATAGCAGCTTTATTCATAATAGCCAGAAACTGGAAACAAACTAGATGTCCCTCAACTGAATAACAACTAGATAAACAAAAATGTGGTATGTCTACACAGTGGAATATTATTCCACTATGGAAAACAAAAGAATCATGAATTTTTCAGGCAAATGGATGGATGTTGAGAATATCACCCGAGTAAGGTAACCCAGTGCCAAACATAAATGTGTGGTATGTGCTCACTTATAAATGGATATTAGCCGTAAAATACAGGGTACCTATGCTACACTCCACAAATCCAAAGTTAAACAAGAAGGAAGGCACACGTGAGGATGCATGAATTTCACTTAAAAGGGGGGAGTGCTATTTTATAGTCTTAAGAGAAAGGAGGGAGGAACAGAACTGGATGGAGAAGGGGATAGAGAGGGAAATGAGGGGGTGGATTAAGATCAAGTGTGGGTAGGGACAGGAGAGATGGTCAGATGGCCATGAGAATGAATGGAAATCTGCAACTGACAGGGACATGGAAGAGGGGGTCCATCTCCACAGTATGACAGAGACCTGGGGTCAATGGGGGGTGACATTATCTGTGACTCACTTCATAGGGGATAGTGGACCAGAAGAGACCACCTCCTATAGCTAGGCAAGAACCCCAGTGAACCAATAGAGACACCAACCCACCCACAAAAACTTTCAACCCACAATTTATCCTATTACAAAATATGTAAACATAGGTGAGGGTCCAGAGACTGGGGAATGGCCAAACAATAACTGGTACAACTTGAAACCCATCTCATGGTTAAGCACTACTCCTTGACACAATGAATGATACTCTGTTATATTTGCAGACATAGCATGTTATCCCATGAGAGGCTACACCCAGCAGCTGTCTCAGACAGATATAAAGATCTACAGCCAAACAGTGAATGGAGCTTGGGGACTCTTATGGAAGAATACAAAGAAGGATTACAGGTCCTGAAGAAGATAGAAACTCCACAGGAAGACCAACAGAGTCAACTAACCTGGACACTTGGGACTCTTAGAATCTGAAGCACCAGCCAAAGAACATACACAGGCTGTACCTAGACCTCCCTGGAGATATGTAGCAGATGTGTAGCTTGATCTTCATGTCGGTCATAAACAACTGGAGCAGTGTCTATCCCAAAAGATGTTGACTGTACATGGAATATGTTCTTCTACCTGGGATGCCGTGTCTGGCCTCAATGGGATAGACTTGATGTTCCAGAACTGGGGGAATACCTATGGGTTCTCCACCTGCTCAGAGGAGAAGGGGAGGGGGATAGGAGAGGGATTTTGGAATAGGGTGACTTGGAGGGGGTGGTGAGTGGGATGTAACATGAATAACTAAAAAAAAGAAAAGAAAAGAAAACTCAATACTACTACTACAAATAATAATAATAATAATAAACACTAATAAAATAAATAATAAATAGTCCTATTGGGATTATCTTCTTATCTGTATCACAAAGCTTTTTTAAGGATCTATGAAAGAATCAGCATCCAACTTGTGATGTTAAACTACTGTCCACTCTTGGGTATACCGTGAGACGATAAAGGGCTTGGGAGCACATGCCACCTCCACCTGCAACAAATGACTTTTACTTCCTCTTGTTTCTTGGCCACACTCCAAAGAAACAGCTCTGGTAGCAGCTAAACAAACGGACTCATTCCTCTTGAGGCGGGGGAGGAAGGGAGCTAAGCGCCAGTTTGAAGTATTTTTTCTTGGGTAAGTTAAACTCAGCATATAAAATTTAGTCAAAAATGTCAGAAACAATCGATTGTTTATTTTTACCTCCTATGTGCCATTTGCGGAGTGGAATCAGGCACTTTATGCATTATCAAAGTGGCACAATGTACTTGCTCACATTACTGATTTGAGAAACAAGAATTTCTGAAAGAAAATCAATTTCAGACATAGAACAATGCTAAATCTTGCCATAAAATAACAAATCCTCAACTAGACACTCTAAACATCACCTTCTCCACTATGAATGCACATCACACTGCATTCAGCAGTCTGATACCTTCACTTACCACCCACTCCCACCACACATGCTCATTTCAAAAGCAGTGTAAATGAGTAGCTCATTGGCAAGCATGTATGAGTTTAATACTCATCCACAGAAACATGGTAGGTAAGCTAACATGTACTAAATAGAATCCATAGAAATATTTTCAATGGTTTGTATTAATTGTAAATATTAATGAGGATTCAGGGCAGCACCTTAGCATATACTTGCAACACACATTGATCAAATCAAATCCATCTTCACTTTATTGACACCATGCCTACCTGTCCCGACTCTATACTAGAGTATCTACAGTGTTGTACATGCAAGATGATTTTGTTAGATTACTTCAATGAGAAAGTGTGTGTGGTTCTTGTTTTTCTGTATATGCCTTATTTGATTTAAGTTAATATTTTCTGATTCTATTCATTGTGCTGGTGGTGACAGGATTTTATTTTTATTTGCAGCCCGATAATGCTCCTTTCAATATAGATATTATGATAGATAGTAACATGTATAGAATGGGCTCTTATCTTGTGTCCCATCTTAGATACTTTGAACAGTATTCTAATAAACATGGGAGTTCTTGGAATGCTGACCACATTTCCTTAATGCAAGTTCAGAGATGACTTACTACCACCACAACAGTTCTAGCATCACTGCGTGATTCTGTCGTTAATTTTTTCTGCATATACTGCTCCCTCCAATACCTGGTAACATTCCCACTCAACACTGCATTGTAACCATAACCTCCCAGCATCACCACAAGTTTTGTTGTTGTTGTTGTTTTTTTGGTTTTTTTTTGTTGTTGTTTTTGGTGTGTATATGTCTGTTAGAGTTTGAATGTGAACTGATCCAAATAGTACTATACGTGAGGGGATTCCGTGCCTGCTGATAGGCTTTTTGGAAGTGACTGGATCGTGAAAGCTCTATCTCATCAATAGATTAGTCCAGTGATGGATTCCTGGTGTGATGGCATTATTGCAAGGCCATGAAAAGTAGGAGGTGGAGCCTCACTTGAGGAAATGGGTCACTAGGGGTGCTGTTTGAGAGTTTCATCTTGCCTTCTTCCCATCTGTATCCTCTTTCTCTTCATCTAGCTTCCTGGCAGGCACAATCCCAGTTCTTCTTCTCTGCCATGTCTCCAATGTGACAAAGGATTGATACCTCTAAAATAGGAACAAATCTGTCCTCCCCTTACACTGTTCACCTCACGAATTTTCCTACAACTAAGGGAGGAGTAATTAATAAAATTCTCCCACTATTTTCTCAAGTTCAGTATAGAGTTCAGTCTCCATCATGTTGCATAATTTATCTTGTGCATACCTAAGAAGGGATTACACAGTGGTGTTTTTTGTTTGGTGCATTATATAAGACTTAAGAGATACCAAAGATTTCTGCATCTTAAGCTTTATTATTATTATTATTATAATTATTATTAGATATTTTCTTCATTTACATTTCAAATGCTACCCCGAATGTCCCCTATACCTTCCCCTCGCCATGCTCCCCTGCCCACTCACTCCCACTTCTTGGCCCTGGTGTTCCCCTCTATGGGGCATATAAAGTTTGCAAGACCAAGGGGCCTCTCTTCCCAATGATGGCTGAATACACCATCTTCTGCTACATATGCAGCTAGAGACACGAGCTCTGGGGGTACTGGTTAGTTCATATTGTTGTTCCATCTATAGGGTTGCAGACCCCTTTAGCTCCTTGGGTATTTTCTCTAGCTCCTCCATTGGGGGCCCTGTGTTCCATAGCTGACTGTGTGCATCCACTTCTGTGTTTGTCAGGCACTGGCATAGCCTCACAAGAGTCCTCTATATGAGGGTTCCTTCAGCAGAATCTTTCTGGCATGTGCAATAGTGTCTGGGTTTGGTGGCTGATGATGGGATGGATCCCTGGGTGGGGTAGTCTCTGGATAGTCCATCTTTTCGTCTTAGCTCCAAACTTTGTCTCTGTAACTCCTTTAATGGGTATTTTGTTCCCTATTCTAAGGAGGAATGAACTATCCATCCATTGGTCTTCCTTCTTTTTGGTTTTCTTGTGTTTTGCAAATTGTATCTTGGGTATTCTAAGTTTCTGGGCTAATATCCACTTATCAGTGAGTGCATATCTAGTGACTTCTTTTGTGATTGGGTTACCTCACTAAGGATGATATCCTCCAGATATATCTATTTGGCCAAGAATTTCATAAATTCATTGTTTTTAATAGCTGAGTAGTACTCGTTGTGTAAATGTACCACATTTTCTGTATACATTCCTCTATTGAGGGACATCTGGGTTCTTAACTTATGGTGTGCTTACATCTGAGAATGGCTGTGAAAGGAAGCTTCCCGAAACTAGAAATCAGGCTGTTTCTCTTCTAATCTTCAAAAGTCTGCTAGTGGAACAGGGAGGAAGCTCAATCTACTTCCAGTATTTCACAGAGAAATTCCCTGTGAATAGAGATCCAATGAAATATACAAAAGCTTCTCCAGGGCTCTCCAGTGAGAATGGAGAGCTGTGTCGAATGATGAGGAGTTTTGCCTGCTCTAGCATTCCATGGCTGCTTTATACACATCAGGAGTTCAGTAAGTACTCAGTGATTTTGAAGCTAAATATACAGTTGTATTCTTTTGAAGAATTTCCCTTTTAAATTGTAGAAGGTTTATTCTGGGAATAATCTTTACAATCCAGAAAGTTGCTTCAAGAAATATATGTCATCAAGAAGTGACTATGAAAACTCTACTAAACTTATAAAATTGAATAATTCTTTTACTGGCATGTCTTCATTTCTTAGCACTTACAAGCTCCTTCTAGTGAAGACAATATGCAGAAAGCAAAGGTGAGGATGAAGTAAGCTTTTCTAAAACTCTTTGATGGACTTTCATTGGATAACATGCTTGGGTAAGGGTAAGTCACGGAACTCCAGAGCAAATGAACACTCTAACTTATCTGTATGACCAATCTCCTTGTCATCAAGAATAGGACCAATTTCCTTGTCATCTCAGTTCTAACATTTTTCAGAGATGTTTTACAGGGAGACCTGATGAATGGAGCTTGGAATCTTTTTTTTTTTTTTAATTGTTATCACAGAAATTTAATTATTTTTCTTTTTTTAAAGATTTTTTTTATTTACATTTCAAATGTTATCCCCTTTCCTAGTTTACCCTCCAAAAATCCCCTATCCCCTCCTTCCCCTGCTCACCAACACATGCACTCCCACTTTCTGGCCCTGGCATTCCCCTATATTGGGGCATAGAAGCTTCACAGGACCAAGGGCTTCTCCTCCCATTGATGACTGTCTAGGCCATCCTCTGTTACATATGCAGCTAGAGCCATGAGTTCCACCATGTGTTTTCTTTAATTGGTAGTTTAGTCCCATATAGCTCTGGGGGTACTGGTTAGTTCATATTGTTGTTCCTCCTATCAAACCTCTTCAGCTCCTTGGGTCCTTTCTAGTTCCTTTATTGGGGACCCTGTGCTTAGCCCAATGGATTGCTGTGGGCATCCACTTCTGTATTTGTCAGGCACAGGCAGAGCCTCTTAGGAGACAGCTATATCAGACTCCTGTCAGCAAAATCTTGTTGTCATCTGCAATAGTGTCTGGGTTTGGTGGTTGTTTATGGGATGGATCCCCAGCTGGGGCAGTCTCTGGATGGTCATTCCTTCTGTCTCTGCTCTGAATTTTGTCTCTGTAACTCCTTCCATGGGTATTTTGTTCCTTCTTCAAAGAAGAATGAAAGTATCCACACTTTGGTCTTCTTTTTTGAGTTTCATTTGTTTTGCAAACTGTATCTTGGGTATTCTGAGCTTCTAGGCTAATATCCACTCTGGAAATCTGTTTGGCAGTTCTTCAGAAAATTAGCCATAGTACTACTGGAAGATCCAGCACTACCACTCCTGGGCATATACCCAGAAGATGCTTCAACATATAATAAGGACACATGCTCCACTATGTTCATAGCAGCCTTATTTATAAAAGCCAGAAGCTGAAAAGAACCCAAGTGTCCCTCAACAGAGGAATGGATACAGAAAATTTGGTACATTTACACAATGGAATATTATGCAGCTATTAAAAACATTGAATTTAGGAAATTCTTAGACAAATGGATGGATCTGGAGGATATCATTGTAAGTGAAATAACACAATCACAAAAGAACACACATAATATCCACTCACTGATAAGTGGATCTTGGAATCTTATTAACCCTGGAAGAAAATAACACCAAACTTTATCAGGAAAGTGCTTAATTTGGTTCACCTAACAAAGGAAACAAGTCAGCTACAAGTATTCACTATTTAAGTATGTATTACACTTACACTTATACACACACACACACACACACACACACACAGAGAGAGAGAGAGAGAGAGACACCTAGAAATAAGAACAGTATATTATCATTGAATAGCAACTTTCTCTGAATTGAAACATTTCATCTGGAAAGAAGGTTTGGGACTCTGGAAATGATAAAACAATGTTTCCTAAGATTGAAAAAGTGGGCCTTAGGAACATGAAGATCCAGAACTGCTCCTCCAGAGAAACCAGACTCGGTTCTCAATACTTCAAGGCAGACAGCTCACAATCATCTGCCACCCTAGCTCCAGAAGATCATAAGATCCTTCTTCTGGCCTCTGCAGGTACCTTCATTCATCTGCACACACCCACCCATCCTCACACACATAATCATTATTAAAAATATTAAAATATGTCTTTTAAAAGAAAGGACACAAGCAGTAAACAACTCACTAGTCTCAGGAAGTCCCTGAAAGTTATAAACAGCAAAGACTGCTGAGGAGAGGAGACTCTCCAAACCATCTACTAGTCATTCAGAAATCTCTAGAATTTCTTTGCTGGGCTTTTGGTGATATGACTGCTACTGAGTTAACCATATTCCTGTAAGTAACATTTCACTAAAATCTTTATAGAAACCCCAGTAAACTCATTGATTCACTAAGCTGTACTTTAGTAGCTTTGTTTTGTTTTGTTTTGTTTTGTTTTGGTCTGTCATTGGTTCCCATCTAAGGTAAGTAAATATTTCTTCACATATTCCCAGAAACAGTACACAGTTTGAGGATCAGACATTTCTTTTTCTTGTGATCTTTTATTTTTGAGATGAGGGTTAGAGGCATGATGCATACAAATTGAGGACATACTTCCACCTTCACCTGTGAGAAAAAAATAAAAACGGAGATCTTGTTTCACATGTAAGAGTAAGTTATCCTCCAAGGAAAGATTACTTTTAATCACCGCTTCTTATTATACCCACTACCAAATTCCCTGCTGTATAATATGTCCTTGAGGTTTAAAATTATCTCATTCACACTCTGATAAATAATTTCCTCATATAAATATTATAAATCAAGGTAAAAGGTAATGTTGTTTTTTTTTCATGGCTAGTGTCCAGAGAAGTAGAACTTAACACCATGTATTGAAGTTGCTCAAAGCCATCGGACAGAGACAGGGATAACCAGGTAACTAGAAAACTGCTATAAGTGTGTAAAACCTAAAATGCAAAAATGTATTTCACCCTGAACATATGAAAAAATGGTAGCTCATACACAAGTACTCATTTTCTCCCCCTCCATTCAAATGAAGATGATGAAAGGTGTGGGTGAACAGAGAAAAAATGGCAAGATGAGCAAAGCTCATAAGAACTCTAAGCATCTGAGCTAGATGTGCTGTTATAAATGAAAATCCCAGAACCTTACTGTCAAATGTTATAAGGGCTCCTTTTCCCTCACAAGGGTCTGCAACCCTATAGGAGGAATAGCAATATGAACTAACCAGTACCCGCTAAGCTCCTGTCTCTAGCTGCATATGTAGCAGAAGATGGCCTAGTCAGCCATCATTGGGAGGAGAGGTCCTTGATCTTGAAAAGATTATATGTCCCAATACAGGGGAATACCAGGGCCAGGAAGCAGTAGTGGGTGGGTTGGAGAGCAGGGTGGGGGGAGGGTATAAGGGACATTTGGGTAGCATTTGAATTGTAAATGAAGAAAATATCTAATAAAAATCTGAAAAAAAATAAATAAAAACAAGAAAAAAAAAAAGGAATCTTGATGGACATTCTTAACAGGATTCTAATTCTCCTATAAGGAAGAGCTCAGGGACACAGAAGCCTTCCATCGCTTGGTGACTTGTATCAGTCATCTTGCTTGCCCTGCAATAATACAGCACCAAAGACTGTTTTAAAATGTAGACCTATAGTTATAGAGGCAAAAGATAGAGGCGTGGGCACTGTAGTCACATAATAGAGAAAGGCGTTTCTGGATTTCACTTAGGAATAACTGATTTTATTCACTTTAGGGTATCAGCAAGGCTTTACATAACTTCACTTTCCTCCTACATGACCTCTTCTCTAAAACAAATTGCTGAGGGTAAAATCTTCCATGTATTTCCCTTTGACAAAAAGGGCAGGCAAATTCAATCACTTTGTTCCTCAAAATTATTATGAAATGAAGAAATAAAAGTACAGAATGAATGTCATTATGGGTCCTTTCTGGTCATGCCACCATTACCACTACCCCATCTCATTACTAGAACTCTATGAATGGCAGAAATACAGAAATGTAATTTATAGTCTTCCAGAGAAACAAATTAAGTTTTCTTAGAGATATCTAGTATGTCTTTATAAAAATTATACATATCAAAAAGAATGACATTATCAATAGCTGAATAGAAGACCCAAGAAAGAAATGATAAAATCCAGTGGGAGGAAGAGGACAAAAAAATAATTCAGATAAACCCTGATAAAATACATTCGATATAATTCTGAAAGCCCCTGAGACTGGTGACATGAAGTGAAAAGTGAAAACAACCAATACAAGCCTGGATGGAAAGAGAAGAGCAAAACAAGGTTTGCATCTATAGGAATTACCTTCTTCCTGTTTATCGTCCTCCCTCATAGTCAACTATTTTTAATTCCAGGGAAACGAGTATCATTTTTCCTCATAGAATTTCTTGTATAACAGAGATCAGAAAAGTGGTCCTATACAAACAAAAAGGAGATGTCTGAATGTCAGATATTAATGTTAAAAAATGCTCATGATCCCTTCCTGTTTCTTCAATGTTTGAAACAGTAAGCATGCAATGTTTTCCTCCAGTGAGGCTATTTGAAGGTTGTCCTCTGGCCATCTAGTTAAATGCCTGTGGGTGTTGAACTATCGGAACTTCCTCCAGAAAATATTTTGCCTAGTCACCATCTAAATAAGATGAGAGCCTTCCTTATCACTGTGTCCCCCCCCCATGAAATTTTCAATCAGCTTGAAGCATAATTACATATAAAGTTCATCTGATGACCAACAATGTTAGAAGATAGTCACTAAGTTTCTTGCTATGCTGCAAAACTAATAGAAGAGATAAGCACCTGGGATCCATAAAGGACTCAAAAAAAAGACTTAAATAATAAAACATTTAAAAATCAGATTTAGGCAGACATGCAGGCACACCCAGACCACAGGAAACAGAAATAGCAGAATTCTTGTGGTTTTAGTTAAGCCTACATGGCAAGTTCCAGGCTGATCAAGGCTATATGATGAGACCCTGCAATCCTCAAAAATTGCAAAGTAATAAATACATAAATAAATGCATTCCAGTATTCTAATGAAGACAAAAGTTAATGGTCATTCAAAACATCGAAATATTTAAAAGGGATAATTAAAGCTCTTACACAGTTAAAAATTTTAGCAGAAATAATAATGAGGAATATGGACAGTATAAAGCGAATTGACTAGATTGAATGCTTAAGTGTTCCTTCTCTACTTTGCATTTAATATCAGGTCTACAAATATGACTAGCAGTCCTCTATAGAGAGTCCTGGACATTATTATGAAACTAGTTAGGGAGGCAGATCATGTGACAAACTAAAACATTTTATACCAAGACTTCAATTTTCCATTGAACTCTGGTCATAGTAAATATATTTCTGTCATCTTTGCCATATCTAACCTGTGTTAGGACCCTTAATTGAGGTGTGATATAGTCCAAAGGTCACGAGTTTATGAGTTTAAAAATTGAACAGATGTTTGGCCTCTCTCTCTCTCTCTCTCTCTCTCTCTCTCTCTCTCTCTCNAACAGAGGCTTAAAGGACTGAGTGTCTTGGACTGCCCTGAGAGCAGCTATATATATAGGTTGGAAAGTCTACCTAGTATTGGTGACATTACATATCTGTATAGGTGAATCCCCTGTTTCTTCTTTCTTTCTTTCTTTCTTTCTTTCTTTCTTTCTTTCTTTCTTTCTTTCTTTCTCTCTCTCTCTCTCTCTCTCTCTCTCTCTCTTCTTTCTCTCTCTTCTCTCCCCATCACCCCCTCTCTCATCCCGAGGAACAGGATTAAGATACTTATATCACTTATATTAATTAGGAATTAGATGAGATAAGTTATTTCTCTATCTGAATTTATGTAATTAACGGTGATAAACAACTGAAAACTATCTCACCTTTCTCCCTGACAAGAAAGTCTGTGGAAATTTATGCCACAGCCCATTGACTAGGAGACCAAGTGCCTTTTAGATTATAACACACTGAACTGGTGAAGGTTGATATTTCTTTCACTAAGCTAGCTTTAGTCACCACAGAAAAATAAGTAACTGATGTGACTACCTTATTTTTAACCAGTTACATTGTTTACTTGGTTAAAACTGTCCGATTGTAATCTACATTAATTAGTAAAGTTAAAGTTGTTGAATGTCTTTATTTGAGTCATTATGCTCAAAATAGCTAATAAAATGAGATGTGATTTTAAAAACTTGTATTGATTGACATAAGGAAATTTGGTTTTCAAGGGCAAATCCAGAATTACCTTACTATAAGTTAACTTTCTATGTGGCATGTCTTCCTCATGCATGCCACAAACTGAACTGCACTCTTTTATTTGGGAATAATATTGAATTAGTAAGCATTAACTTTATGAATTCCCTGTCTTAAAAATTAAAGCTTACCAATGCATTCAAAGGAACAGAAGTATAGTCCATGAAGAGAGGCGTGTTTCGGCTTTCATCTTGAATGAATGGGGTACTATTATCCATGGAATTTCATCCTATACATTTTGTGGTGTAGAACAAATTACTAGAATTTTGGAGAAAGCCAAAATGCAATTTTCTTTTCACTTCTAATGCTTGTCTAAAAAACTCATTAAAAAAAAAAAAGACTGTGAGGTTGCTAGTCAGACCAAGGTCTGGTAACTATAGAAGCTGCCATTCTCTCTATATTGGACAATCACCAAACCAGAGCAAGTAGTTCCCTTTCCTTTCCTTTCTTTTCTTTTCTTTTCTTTTCTTTTCTTTTCTTTTCTTTTCTTTTCTTTTCTTTTCTTTTCTTTCTCTTCTCTTCTCTTCTCTTCTCTTCCTTCCTTCCTTCCTTCCTTCTTTTTCTTTCTTTCTTTCTTTTGTTCTTTTTTCCTTTCTTTTTTTCCTTTTTTTGTTTTTGGGGTTTTTGTTTTAGGCAGGGTTTTTCTGTATAGCCCTCGCTGTCCTGGAACTCACTTTGTAGACCAGGCTGGCCTCGAACTCAGAAATCTGCCTACCTCTGCCTCCCAAATGCAGGGATTAAAGGCATGCGCCCCCACCACCCGACAGGAGTTCCCTTTCTATAGCAGCTGAATATACAGTCAGAAATGACATGTGCATAGAAGAAGTGCTAAGGTTTGGCCTGAACACAGAGATCAGAAACAATGAGCAAGAAGGATTGATTAAATCCTCTTCCTACTGGTCAAGTGCTGTTCTGTGAGTGACTGGGTATAGGGAGGAATATTGTGACTAGTCTTCAATAGGATCACAAACCCTAATTGTAAATAACGCAAGGAGCTGCAAAAGGAAAACATCTCATTTTAATTAGTTGCTTCTCAGCTTTCTGTCTTTGATCTACTTCAATAAGTCGACACTGCCAGTGGTTTTGTTGTTTTTACATCCACTGATGCTTGGGCTTAAGCTATATAACATATTTGATTGACATAAAGCCAGATTGAAAATGGAGATGGAACCTTAATGCAAAGAAATTTTTTGTTAATTCAACCAGAGAACTAACAAATTTGATATTTACATTCCAAGGCTCAGATTTTTCTGTCTATAGAGCTGTTATAAAAACACTGCATTGACTTTTCAGTAGAACGTTCTGAATGCTAGTTTCTCCTCTTTTGTATGCAAAACGATTTTAAACAGTTATGGATGAAATAAATTCAAATTTATACAATTGTAATTATCGTCTTTCAGGGGAGGAAATGAGCTGTTTGGTTTACAATTCTGCATTAGCTTCTTCATTCTGGGGATGTCAAGGCAGGGACTCCCGCAGAGAGTCTGTCACTTGCACAGAACAGAGAGAAATGATTGCACCCATGCTGCATCCTTGCATACTGCTTACACTCAGCCAGCTCTCTTCACACTCATACAGTTCAGCAGGGTACATCCTAGGCCATGGTGCCACCGACCATGAGTTGGGTCTTCCGACATCAAATTAACAATCAAGTCAATCCTGTACAGTCTCACAGGGAAGCCTGACCTGGACAATTCCTCTAGTTGGCCAGCCTTCTCCCGTGGTTCTAACTTGTGAAATTTTGACAGTTAAAAACTAACCAATACACACTGTATGTCAGTGACAAATGTCTGATGATATATTGCGTGGATGTTACTGTGACTCGAGGTAACTCAAACTTGTACATTACGGATTGATAATCTCTAACTTCGTATACAACAGTGACCAGCATAACACCTTTATTGCCCATGGGATCAAAAGAATTATCTGAGTTCTCCATTGTGTTGGCTATGTGGATACACTTTTGCTAAAATACCCACTAAATAGAATTTGGAGTACTAACAAAAGTACAGAACCATCCATGGCAGTCTTCTTGGGTATGTGACTCAAGGAACTACTTCTCTACTGGTTTCTGTATTTCATTCAGTCTTTATCATCATCTGAATGCTAAATAGTCAATGTTAAAATGTATTTTTTTAATTTCAGAATGAATAAAATTCTTCTCATTAATGTACTAATAATGAATATAAACCAACACTCTAGCAATTTAAGTTCCAGGTAGGGAAGCAGTGTCTCAGACAGACCAATATGAATTCTCATCTTCTTCCTTTTTCCTATGAGCTCAGGAAAAGCAGCAGCAACTTGTCAGTTTTTAGGTCTTTCAACAACTTTGTAGTCAATCCCTCGTATTTAACTCCCTCTGTTTGAATTTAAAGTCATTCTTTATAAATGTAACCATCTTGGGGACTGAACGATTGCTCAATGGATTAAGTACTTGCTGAAAAAGCATAAAGAGCTACATTCAGATGCCCTGTAACTCATAAAAACTGCAGGTGGCAGTGTGTGTCTATAACCCCAGTGCTGGAGAGGAATGGACATAGAGACTGGAAGGCTCTGGAAGTTCATTAGCCAGATCGTCTAAATGAAAAGTCAAACTTTAGTTTTCATAAGAGATTTTCAAAGAATAAGATGAAGAATAATAGAGGGAGATGCCCACAGTTAAGTTCTGGCATGTGCACAGACAGCTAAGTATACGCACACACACACACACACACACACACACACATGCACACACACACTCCATATACACGCATTAAACGGATAAATCAACAGAATTTTAATTAAGCAAAATCTATATTATCTTCTATTATTTATTTGTCTCTAATATTCTCTGTTATTGAGCAACTGGGTTTTTTAAATTTTTATAAATATAGGCAAAGTAATTATGGATTACTTACTAATTATTTTTCTACAGTAATGAATAGACAGGCAATCTAGTGTTGATATTTCAAAGTGGTGAATCCATAACCTCTCTTAAGGAGAAGGATTTCAGATCTGTTGGTTTAAACAAATTTATTAAGCATTCACCATACTGCCAAAGTTGCCACCAAAAGAAAAAAAAGCATAACTTAACACCAACAATGAAAATAATATCACCAAAAAATTTATTTTGAGCTACCATCAATGTCTCAGATTTCAGGTTAGACAATGACTGGACTTGCCTGTCTTTCCACAAAAGGTCAGAATACCAAAGTGTGATGTCTCAGGTATCATCAGAGAATAGCTAAATAGAATAGAAGTCATTAAATCAAAAACAACAAAGATATGGGATAAAGTTGTTTTACAGTTGATAGTGCCCATTACTTTTAATTGTTAAGACCAACTAAACTATATCCCAACTGAAGTAGAACTCTGTCTTCCACAAGCATTTCCTTAGTACATTAATTCAGAATAGATGTGGAAGTACCAAAGTGCCAACTTATTATACAGAGAGTTTTTTAGAAGTCAGCATTTGAAAATCATAGCAACACATAAAATGCTTAAATGGGCTATAAAATTTCACAGAGTATAATTACTTATACACAAAGTACCACATAACATGATGCCACCTTGTCTTTGTTGATAATTATTACAAAATCTTTTATCTTGCTAAACTTCATTCATGTCACAAGCTACAAAAAAGAAGGATTGATAGGCCAATGGGGATCAGTGAGTTTGATGTTGTACAAGGCCAGATAGCTCTATTTTATATTTACCAAAGATGAGCAGCGAGTGTAAGAATTTTGTTTTTCATGAAAAATTTTAAAGCAGGCGTGGAAAGTATCATAAAGCACTTGTCCAGCTTTGAAACTCTGTAAGACTTCAATATCTTCCATTTCCCAAATGCCCACCAGGCAGTGTCAGACATTGATTAGCTACATTGCTGTGTAACATTCACAACTTCCAAACTTTATCCTTCATTTGCTCTGCGGATAGGAAACCAATGGGCAAAAACGTGTCCTATTTTGTTTTGTGTTGCTATGTGTGTATTAATATTGTGAAGCTTGGACTGATAAATGTCCAACATGCATATCCATAATTTATAGGAGTGAATTTTCTGCCACTCTCCTCCTACCATGTTGGGCCCTAGATGGGGCTTAGTTCATGCTGGACTAAATAACAAAGACTTTAGGCCAGTGAGTCTTGCTATTGGCACTACTTTTCTTCTGAAACCATAAAAACTGCCTTATTAAAACTGCTGCCCTTTGGATAAAAATGGATTTATGATTACCACTACCAATAGAACCCCTGACTTGACATACCCCATGCTTGTATATTCTACACAAATAGACAGCATGCATTTGTATAGAGTAGTTGCAACATATACCATTGGATAATTTAACCCAAAGCATTTATGTAGCTATAAAGGGACTATGGTGCAGTTTTATATCCCATAATAGTACTTAAAGGAGAAAAATGTAAACAGTGAGAAGATATGCTATTTTTAAAGCATTCTCTGACCCTCTGCATATTGATTTGTAAAATTAGATAAAATTTGAAGTCAGATGACATAAAATACAGCATGAAAATTATGTGATTAAAATCTCCATTTATCATATCATATATTTTAATTTTATTGCAATTTTATCAAATATGCTTGCTGATGATTTCAAACATGTATATAATGTATGCATGTGCTTTCAACTCCCCTATTCCTTTAACCCCTGCCATCATTCCCTCGTCCCTAAAAGATCCCTTCTCACATTCATGTATTTGGGGTTGGTTTTGTGATTTTAAAACCTTCATAGTTCAGCTTCATTATGGATTCAGAACTTTAAACTTTCTAGGTAAAATGTACAGCATATCAGAGTATCATTTTTTAGTTGTATCATTGGAGAAAGAAAGCCTGTAGCCCATGTGATCATACACCCCAGTCATTTTAGGCTCAATGGTTTTATTATCATTACTGCCATTTTTACAGTGGTTTATCTTCAACTACCAAAACACAAATGGGATGCAAAGAGTGGAACATTTCTCTATTATGTTGCCTTCTACTGTTAAGCAATCTACTCTTTTAAAGCAATGAGAAATGTAACAAGATAGCTATTGTATGGTATCTATTTACAGATTTGTCTATTTCATCTAATGGTCACAAATGTACTTTTATTTTATGTGCTTGAGGCCTGCAATTTTATAATAACTTGAAACAATTTTCTGCAGCAATGTGTGCTTTATAGCTAAAGATCAATTTAATTCAATAATTTTTTTTTCTGTGATTCAAGTCGGGGCTCTCAGAGAAAAAAATGGAATCCTGCCACCATCCTCAAGGAAGTTAGTGTAAAGTCCACAATGAAGAGAGTACTGTGTGCATTGCTCTAAGCAAGCATCAGTAACAAGATACAGGAGACAGGAAAGCTGTGTTTGGAATTGGATATTTATCACAAGCCTCGTGGAATAAAAAAGGGTGAGGAAGATAATTCCATGGTGGTTATGCCACACAGAGTGATTAAGCACAAACATAGTCCTCTATGAATGTTCCCAGCACATGTGTGGCATATGTAGGTGGTTCTAACTGACTGGAAGGACAAAACCACCTACAAGAGCAGTAAAGGGTGACCAAAATATTTATTCATGAGGAATCTTTTATAGCTGAGCACTGGGGGGTCACCTTGTGCATAGACTATAAGCATGTAAGTAGAATGTAGATAAAATGTTCCTCAAGATAACTAGAGTTTAATCCTAGAGTGTACTGAATCAGATTTTTCTTAATCCAACCCAGTTTGATAATGTATATATGTAGACAAAAAAAAGTGAATACGTAAAGGTGGGTATTTACCCTCTTGACTGCTTGTCATTCTTTTCCCTGAAAACATTAATAGCTTTTGATTTTATTTCTTATAATTTTCTAAGGCAAAGTGGTGTGTGTGTAACTCATAAATAATGAAATTCTAATTTTCTGTGAGCCATATCAAGTTAAGATGTCATTTGTCATTAATGTATATAAATTAAGATAACATGAATTGGCCTCTTTGAAATTTTATTTCTAGACCAGTTTACTGTTAATTTATTGTGTGTAAGTTTGTGTTTACTAACACAACAATGATCAGCCAGCAAGATATTTCCAAAGATATTTTGACCTTGTCTGTAGCCAACATCTAATTGAATTAAAGCCCCCATTCAATAGGGAATTATTACATGGTACTGGATACCTAGCCTACTACCCATCGTGGAGGAAGTGATAGACCTTAGAGACCAACCTATTACCATCACTTTCCTAAACAAATACAATTTGTAATGCATTCAGAATACTTATCAAATCCACAGATAAGTGTAAATCTCACCCCTCATCAAAGAAACTTTTTTTTTTTTTTTTTGCAGAAGATAGATGCCATAGCAGAAATATACAACTGGTCAAAATGCAGAAAGAAGTGGACTTTAGGAACTGAACCCCAGTTGATACATTCACAGTGCAATCCCTATGTCTAAGGTTAGGGAATGCCATACAAGAGGGAATTCAAACATATTAAGAGCCAGAAGCCCGTGATATCTGCTATGAGAATGACTTGTATAATTGAAAGAGCAAGGAATCTCAACAGTATGGATGCCTAACAAGACCTGAATAATGACATTAGCAGTTGACAAGCTCATTCTCGTGGAGGAGAGGCACAAGGTTCTCCTGCTAGATGAAGAGCTACAGATAGTTAAGGACTGCTTAGTGTTGAAGAATCATTCTTCTCCAAGGACAAGGAACTTGATAAATCATTCACTCCCAAGTGTTCATCCCTTAACACAAGTATGTAGTAGTAAAACTAAATGAAATTACCAGAATGTATATACCTCTGTGTATTCTTTAGAGAAGAGGTTAGTAACTTGAGAGGCAATCATATTGCAGTTGGAACGATGAGAATGAGGGGCATACATGATGTGTTTGAAATTGCCCATATGAATTTTTTAAAAATTAAGTTAGAAAATGAAACTGAATATTCCTGTAAGCACACTGTAGCATCAATAATAGAGTCAGTTCTTGCAGTCTTCCCTTGAGCTGGATCACAATTTGGACCAATCACTGAACCTCCTTTCTCTCAGTCTCATCTCTGTGCAGTTCTTTTAAACAGGAACAATTCAGGGTCAGAAATTTTGACCTTGGGATAGCAACCCTTTCCTTCAATATGATGCCCTGGAGGTGGACTCAACAATTCCCTCTCCCCATTGTAGGGCATTTCAGCTAAGGTCCCTCCTCCTGAGTCTTGAGCATCTCTCACCTCAAAAGTCTCTGGTATATTCTACCTCTAGAATACCCCCACACACACTTCCTACCTACCAAGGTTGCCTGTTTACATTCTTTCTACTGGCCCTCAGGGCTTCACTTCTCTTCCCCCTTCCCCAAAACCTGATCATCTTCACCTTTTCCCCTCTCTGTCCCCTCTCCCACACATGTCTCTCCTTCCCTCTGTTCCCCCCCCCCATGATTGCATTGTTCTCCCTCCAAGTGGAATTGAGGCATCTCACTTTGGCTTGTTAACCTTCTTCAGTTCTGTTTATTGTATCCTGGGTGTTCTGTTCTTTAGTGAATACATACCATGCATGTTCTTTTCAGTCAGGATAATATTTCTAGTTCCATCCATTTGCCTCCAAAACTCAGGATATCCTCATTCTTAATAACTGAGTACTAATCCATTGTGTAAATGAACAACATTTTCTGTATCCATTCTTCTGTTCTGGGACATCTGGGTTGCTTAACGGCTTCTGGCTATCATGAATAAGCCTGCTATAATTTCTTAGTAGGGTATTTGATGCCCTCTTCTGGCCTCAGCAGGTACCTGCACTACTTCTGTTTGAACATATAAACAGTTACAGATAGACCAATAATTATATATATATATATATATATATATATATATATATATATATATATATAATAACATAGAACTAGAAGCAGGACAACACCCAGAGAACACACATAATTTTTACTTAGGATGGATCAAAAAATAAAAATAAATTTATGTAGAATTTGTAAAAATTTAAAGAAGGATATAGCTACTAAATATATGGAGATGATTGAAAAATATTTCTAGCTATTTAAAAAATGAATTTAGGCATTGAACTAAAGATGGGATCTCTGAAGAAAAATAGTTAATGACAATGACATTTAAGGATTTTTATTGATTTAATTAAGTTTTGACAATTTCAGATATTTATATAGCATATACTGAGTCTTCTCTCCTCCACACAGCTCCTCATTGCCATCCCTTACCTGTCAATGTCCCGGCACCCCATCAGTCCCTTTTCAAGATTCATTGCTTTTGGTTTGATTTTTGTGACCTAGGCAGCTTACACAGAGCTATTTGTGTGACCATTGGATTGGAATTACCTCTCTGAATCTGGTGGAGTTCTCAGTGAGTCCGCAAAGAAAGGCACTGATTCTCTTTGAAATTTGAACAGAAATAGTACAGATAACCAATCTAACAACGTACTTTATGGGTTTGAAAAAAATACAAATGAAACACACATGCTGGAAAAAAAAATAATCACTGCTAATTGAGACCCTAGCGAAAACAAAAGTGAGATGAAAAACTAGTCAAAGAATCAAAAGTTGTTTCTTTGAAAAGATAAACAAGATCGACAATCCCTAGACTGAATTAACTAAAAACAAAACAAGGCAAACTAATAAAACTAAAGAGTTGAAAAGGAACACTTTACAATAGAACAACAGGTACAAAAGAATTTCAAAAAACTATAAGAGAATTCTTTAAAAACAGTATTTGATGGACTGGAGAGATGGTTCAGAGGATAAGAAAACTGGCTGCTCTTCTAGAGGGCCCAGGTTTTATTTCTTTTTTTTCTTCTTTTTTTTAAAATTAGATATTTTCTTTATTTACGTTTAAAATGCTATCCCGAAAGTTCCCTATACNCNCCCCCNGCCCCTGCTCCCCTACCCACCCACTCCCACTNCTTGGCCCTGGCNTTCCCCTGTGCTGGGTCATATAAAGTTTGCAAGACCAAGGGGCCTCTCTTCCCANTGATGGCCAATTAGACCATCTTCTGCTACATATGCAGCTAGAGACACAAGCTCAGGGGGTACTGGTTAGTTCATATTGTTGTTCCACCTACAGGGTTTTATTTCTAACATAATCATCTATAACGCCATTCCAGGCAATCTGCTGCCCTTTTCTGACTCTGGCATGTAGATAAAACACCCTTCTACATAAAATAAGGTTAAAGAAAAATATAAAGCTGGGCGTGGTGACACATGCCTTTAATCCCAGCACTCAGGAGGCAGAGGCAGGCAGAATTCTGAGTTCGAGGCCAGCCTGGTGTGCAAAGTGAGTTCCAGGACAGCCAGGGCTGCACAGAGAAACCCTATTTCTAAAAACCAAATATATATATATATATATATATATATATATATATATATATATATATATATGTGTGTGTGTGTGTGTGTGTGTGTGTGTGTGTGTGTGTGTATGATTAAGTTGGAAAACCTAAGAAAAATTGCTGAATTCCTAGATACATCTGACTCATTTAAATCTAATCAAGATAAAAATAATTTAAGCGTGGCTATAACAAGAGATTAAAGTAGTGAAAAATCTCTAAATTAAAATTTAAAAAACAAAGCCAAGATCCCTATGAATCCACAGCAGTATTCTACCAGACTTTCAAAGATACTACAACCAATGCTGTTCAAGTTATTTCACAAAATAGAAATAAAAGAAAAATTTATAAAATCCATCCACAAAGCCAGTGTTGTTGCAATATCAAACCAGGAAAAGATACAATAAAATAGACAATATAGATTAATATCCCTTCTGAACATAAATGTGAAAATTGTTGACACATTACATCAAAAAATTATTCACCATGATCATATTGGCTCGATCTAAGGGAATATTGTCCAATAAAGAATGGAAAGATTTTAAGAAGGGCAGGGGCATGACATCTGTTGTAAGAATAGCTTCTATATTTGAAAGAGCCTAGAATCTCAACAATATGGATGCTTAGAAGGCCTGAATAATTACACCACCAGTTGACAAGCTACAGACAGTTCATGTTTGTCTTGCACTCCCAAACATGTGCATATACCCTAGAGACACATATAACATATATGCACACACACGTTCACACACACACACACACACACACACACACACACACACACACACATGAACACGAACACAATCCAAATTATTGAAAAATATTTCAAATCCCCCAAGCACCTCAAATAAAATCTAGGCGATCAAAAGCCCCTAACAAGACGACAATCACAGAGATGCATCAACATCTACAGAGAAATAATGAGTCAGACTTAACAGGCACACCTGCGTTGCCATACATGAGTTATTTTCAACCAGAATGTGAGATTTACATCCCAAGACTGTATTTGAGGACATGACAGTGACACATCACACATGCACCACTGCTCAGTTCTACCAACCTTATCCAATTTATCATTCTTGTTCCAAAATAGAAAGCAGGAAATGCTTTGTAGGTATTAGGAACCATGCCAAACAGGATGAAAGTGTTAATCCCTTTGAGAAATTTCTCAGTTTAAGCTGAAGGAAAAAAAACATGATTGACATATTTCTGCTAAGAAAATACAGCTTTATTCTCACTAATTTGTGACTTGCCTATTTTTCCTCATTTTCTGAAAGGACCTGAAAGATGGTAAAATAAACATAATTGATTATTGACTGCAAAGAACATATACTGTCAGGCCTGGCATCAGATTTTTGCTTCTGGTTTTATCTCTAACTAGCCTGTTCCCTTTACCTCTTTTATCTCATCCTCACCATCAACACAAGATGCAAGGGATCTTTAAATTCATACTCCAGATCTACCTTCCAGGCATCATATAGTTTATTGAAAAATTGCATAACTTTGTAGAACTTTATCTGTAAAGAGAAAACTTTAACTGTAAATCTGAATGTATTGCAGTAGTTTTAGAAGGAGTGTATAACCTAGCATGGCAAAAAGCTTACTTGATCAAACCATAACATTAACCCCATTGTTATTTTCATATCTCTTCACATTCACATTTCTCTTTTTCTTTAATGTTTGCAGGATTCTAAAACGTCCATTTATATTAAAAACAATATATGTGAATGAATGCTTCATGGTGATATCTCATTGTACTGTGTATGTTAAACTATACTGTGGGCCCATCAGAGTGTTTCTTTTTCCTAATTTGAAGGCCCTAGACTTGATATATGACTATAGATTTCAGGAACCTAACTTAGTCATAGTTTCTCAAAGATGGGAAGATATGAGTTAACAAGGAAACCAACAGAAAGATTTATGAATGCCTGGGTAACATCTTATAGAAACTCTTCTTGTGAGATGAAGCCTCAAATCTATTGCCTTCTCCAGCTTAGCAGAGTAGCCATGATGTGTGTGTATGTGTGTGTGTGTGTGTGTGTGTGTGTGTGTGTGTGTGTGTTCATGTATGTATGTGTCTGTGTGGTAAGTTGAAAGAAAAAAAAATCCCTCCTCCACAGTGTAAACCTGAGCAGTAAAAGTACATACCATTCTATGTTTGTACTTTGGTATTAGCATCATATTTATTTACATCAAAAGTCCCTCTTGTTTAAAAATGTTTGCTCATACACTTACAACAATGTTTCTAAAATAAGATTAAAAAGTTCAGAGTAGTAGGGATTGAGGAAAGACAGAATTTTAGTAGTATTCATATATTCTTTGCCTTCATTTGAAAGGAAGAGTAACTGGAGTTGTCTGATATTAAATATAAACGATGTGAGAACTTAGACCACCAACACTGCTAGCACCAAAAGTAGAGGAGAGTAGAAAAGGAAGATAGACTGAAAATTTTATTGTTGATTTTCTCCATAATCTTTAAACTACCGGAAGCTACTCCAGAATTACATAATTCCAGAGACCAGTCACATCTGGCCTGACCACATCTTATGTACACATGAACAAAAATGAAAAAAATAACAATGACAAAACAACAACAACAACAACAATGACAAAAAAAAACCAAAAAAGCAAAAAACAGGCAAACAACAAAATTCTGGAGCAATTGAACAACGACGAAGAGGACAAAATAAAAAAAACAAAAAAAAAAAAAAAAAAAAAAAAAAAAAAGCAAAAAACAGACAAACAACAAAATTCTGCTTCAATTCCATGATGCCATCAGGAAAATTTCAAAAGTTTTGTTGACTTTCATGTGCCCTCTCTGATGGGTTCTTAGCTTTACCATTTTGTTACAGACACAGAAAGAAATCTAAGTTTTGACCAAGTGGATCTCTCTGATGATGACCATAACAACCCAGACCCGAACGGGTTTATTTCATATCAATGATACTTACCAAAAGTATTTTTCTTATGTCTTCCTCCTTCTGGTGTCCCTGCCTATGTCCAATTCTGCTTCAGTGTTCCCATTTCAGAAGCCCCCCTTGGAGAAGAAGAACTTTTGGTTCTAATGAGCATGCTGAAATTGTTTTTTCCAAGAATGATTAAGGCATTCAGACTTTATATGGTAGCAGTAATTGCTCCCCACACTGCCTTAGCAAGGAACAGAGCTGCTGGGAACAGCAAATGCTGCACTGTTATGTAAGGACTCATTACTCTGATACTCCACCTGCTGGTTCCCAAAGCTGTAATGGGCTACCATATGCACATATGAGAGAGTCACAATGCCATTTAAGGTTATGCCATGAGACAAAAGCCAAAAATAGAAATAAAACACTGCATAGACAAACACACAGAGATAAAAGTAAACCTATAGATACCATAGGTATAGGTTTGGTATCTATCCACAGTCATTGTCCTGTGTGTAATATATATATATATCCTATCAAGTCAATCCAACTGGTCAACTCTTTCATATTCTAACATTCTAACAGTATTAAATATCATTTTACCTTGACACTCTGTTTAGCAATTTGCTATCTTTATAGATCCATAAGACAGAATAAGAGAGGTTTTGTCTTAGAGACTAGGTTAGTATGAAAGCATACTAAAATTATCTGTACTCAGATGCTATCCACAAAACACAAAGCTCTATGATGCAGTGTCAGAGATTCACCAGCAACACTGAGAAGAGACTTAGACACTGATACACCCCAACCTCTAAACGAGGCAGGCAAAAACAAACCAAGGACAGCTCAAGGTTTTTGGAAAAAAAGAACAAAAATTTAATCTTGAGTTTGACTGAAAATCTGCCCACTGTGGTAATAGAAGGGATTTAAAAAATAACTGATAAGATTCTGCAAACCCTCCTTGATTATTTGAAACTTCAGTGATATTTTGGATTCAGATGAAGCAGTGATAAAATGAGTACCTAACATGTGTAGGGCACTGTTGATTGACAGCCCAATTTGTCCAATCCTTTGAAATTCTCCAGGTGAAGAAATGAATAATTTCTGGTCTCAAGAGGTGATTCATGTACCCAATATCAAACAAGCTAGAACAAAAGACATTTTGCAACTCTATGCTCCTCCAAAACACCAGTGAGTATCTTCACAAGAATCTATTGCTGCCTCCACCCATCAGATCCATGAAAAACTTAAAGTATGTTTATGTGCAAATCTTTGGTCCACAGCACTTGCTGACTGCATGACCTGCTTGCCATGTAGAACTCACTGTTTGCATCTACCTGAAGTTTGTGACTAATCTCTGTTTCCCATGAATTGTTGGCTCAAGAAAGACTGAGTTCATCATCTAATGCTGCTATTAAAAAAAAAAAAAAAAAAAACACTCTATAATTTCTGTAATTTGCATCTTAAATGTCCTTATAACCTATATAATAAAGAGTTGTGAGACTTTTAAGATGGGAGAAACTGTAAGAGTTTGAGGTAAGATATTCTATCAAGGTGTATAATAAGATTCCATCCTATGCTTTTCTCTTTTACCCCTTCCCGGTCATGAGCTGAGTGGAAAAGTTATGCTACCCATTCCCATTGCGATATGCCATGGTAGACCCAAAGCAAGGAAGCCAATGAGTCATTAAGGAACATTTCTAAAGATGAACTCAAAATAACCTTTATTTTAGACATTTATTTTTCTTTTTTTAAGTTATTTTTTTATTTATTATTATTTTCTTTATTTACATTTCAAATGCTATCCCGAAAGTTCCCTATACCCCCCCCGCCCCTGCTCCCCTACCCACCCACTCCCACTACTTGGCCCTGGCCTTCCCCTGATATTCACTACAGTGACAGAAAACTAAAGTAAATGGTCAATACTTCTACATGGTTCATTTTGTCACACCTGTTTTAGATGAATATCAATGGGCTCCTGTACACTATTAACACAATACTTTTCACAGATTTCACTCTTTTTAAATTTACCTGACATATGTCTGTATGTTTTGTCTTCAATAACACCAAATGGAAAGTGGCATAGAGTCCTTCAAAACTGTAAATAACAACAACAAAAGCAATACTATTTAAGACAAGAAAACTGCAATCTTACATGTGACTATGAGAAGTCATATGGCTTTTCTGAACCTTAGCTTTAAGATCTAAGTCAATGATGGCACTTACCAATGTTACCCTGTCTAGTTAGTTATGAAACCTGGGTGAGTAAATACACAAGAAGAAAGTGGGCTAACTGGAAAAAAATGGAAAAACCCTCTGTGGAATAGCTCAGTGATTATGTTCTTTCCATTGACCTCTTAAGAGGCTCTACACTTTACAAGGACTTGTGTTTGATATGCTGTGTTCTCACAGTGTCTTACAATACATCCATTTTCACACCTCACACATAAGGCCACAGTTTTGGTTGTTGCTGTTGTTTGCTTTTTGTCTATCTGCCTCATAAAACTCATAGTGCCTCAAGGAGAACTGTAGCTTATTGATTTTGCCTTACAAGTGTTCAGGACAATGATGAAATATAGTGAGCGTAAGGGCTAAAGAAGTAAAAAGAGGCCAGGGTGCTTTCAGATTCTTAGAGAGGATGACAAAGGAAACAAACATTTGAAAATGAAAGTAGGGCATTTGAGAAGAAGGTAAATGAAGGGAGAAGATGGAGAAGGAGAGGGGGTGAGAGAAAAGTGAAGAAGGGGAGAAGAATGAAAGGAATAGAGAGGACATAGGAAGGAAAGCAGGGAAAGAAGAAAAGAAGGGAATAAGGAAAGAAAGGGGATGGACAGAAGAGAGGGATGAAAGGGCCAAAGGACACATAGAAGAGAGAGACAAGAATGACATTACTCACAAAACTCTATTAGCCCGTATTTCTAATAGTTCTTTCAGGTGCAAAACCATAAATTGTGTCATAAAATCCTATGCAAAGGATTAAATGCAAAATAAAAATTTTAAAATAGTTTGGGTTAAAACTGGAGAGCAAATCTTGCACTATTTGCTCAACGGAGCACTGAAATCTCTCCTGACCCTTCTTTAAAGCAACTGTGGTTATCAAGAGAGCATGTACATTTACATTCGGTGCCTACTTCCCTTCCTCTTCTTGTACCCAAGAGCAATAGAGCATGGTTATCTTTGTCTTGTCTCTTTTCACAGTATTATCCAAGTTTCTAGATACTTACTATTGAGGTGAATGAAGACCGTATCAGTGGCTTAAATATAAATAAAAGCCCTCTCATTTTTGCAACACGCATATTTTCTCACACAGCATAGACAGAGCCAGTATGCTTGATGATGCAATTTTTAATAGGAAAGATTATGTAAAAGGTTATAGATTACCCACTGACTATCTTCCCTCTAACACATGAATATATACATATTATTTTATCTTCCCGTTTTTATGAAACACAGCCTGATACTATATTAAGACATGAAGGTAATTAAATTATATCATCGGTAGATACAGATGGTCCTGAAACTACAAAAAAATTAAAGTATCTAAAGGAGACAAGTTAGATGTAATATGAAATTTTAGGAGAATAATGTGTCTGGGGTGTTATCTGATTGGAATTTTGTAATAAAAAGATGGAAGGAAAAGAGAATGACCATTGTGAAGAACCATGGATGCATAGCATATGCTGCAAAGTCAAAGGTCTGTTGCATTTCATAATTACTGGAATGTAAGCCTTAAGGAGGAAGCTGTTGTGGAAACCCAGTCAACTTCATCATCTCTAGTATGGATACACCCTGGATCTGGAGGAACTGGTCTGCAGTGTGACTTCACTTCAGACCACAATTATTACTGTGTGCCATTTAAAATAAATATTATTTCCAAGTGTGTGAGATAAGTTTTACAACACAATGTCATGCTTCTGAGTAAACTAAATTGTTTACTTTAAAGTACAGGTAAAATGAAAACCACAGAGAATCAGAAAACACATGGTGGACTTATTCCCTCCGTTCGTTTCTCATGCAGAGCTGGCCATCCTTGAGCACCACTGTTGTAAATCCATAATGACCATTTCTACTTCAGGAAAAGGGTTTGGTGTGCTGAGGGCTATGGTAGTTTGAAAAGGAATAGCTGCTATAGGATCATATATTTGAATATTTATTCAGCAGGAAATAGCAGTAAGAAAGAAAGGATTTGAAAGATGAGGTGTGGTCTTCTTGGAGTGGTTGTGTCCTTGCTGGCAGAAGTATATATTAGGGGATAAGTTTTAAGATTTCAAAAGCCTCTCCCTCTCCCTCTCCCTCTCCCTCCTTCCTCCTCCCATTCTGCTTCCTCCTCCCATTCCCACTTCCCCTCTCTCTCCTGCAGATCAGGACACAGCTGTCAGCTACTTATCTATTTCTCCAGCACCGTGCTCCCATGCATGCCACCATGCTCCTCTCCATGATGATGCATGAAAATGGACTAAGATTCTAAAACGTCAATCAAGTACCCAATTAAATATTTTCCTTTACAAGGATTGCTGTGTACATGAGGTCTCTCATGAGTATAGAACAATGACTAACAGAGGACCCAAATGATACTTTGTTAGTATCAAATCTGCTGTCTTTCCTAGGAGCAATAATGAGGAAATAGAAACTGACTTGATAATGCTTCCTCAGAAGGTCAAATCCCACAAGTTAGAATTGGATTTAACATGTGGAAAAATTCGACATAACATTCTTACAATCATCATCATCAGGAAAAAAAATATGAAAATATCAACTTAACAGGAGATGGCATAGGGAGATATGTAACGGCTTCACTGCAGTCAATGCATCCCAAATGTAGCAGCAAGTGAAAGAATGAATAGCTGAGCACTGCAGGGCAGGCCTGTAACCAAGATGCACACATTCACTCTCTGTCTCTGTCTTTCTCTCTCTTAAAATATAGAAACTAAATACTTAAAAAAAATAAGTTGTAGCTAGAGAGTTGATCAAATGTTTAATAGTAATAGTTGCTCTTGTTAGAACTGGGGATCAGCTCCCTGTATCTACATGTTAGTTCATAACTCTTCTTAATTCCAGTCCCAGGGGATCTGACATTCTCTTCTGACCACCACAGGCAAGGGGCATGCATGGAGTACACTTGTATCCATGTAGTCAAGACACTCATAAACACACAATAAATCTAAAAAACAAATTAATCAATTAATAAATTATATTAATTTACTAATTGGCTGAAATAATTAACTAAATTAATTTATTTAATCACTTCATTAATTAATTGAGATTCAGTTAAAATAAACTATGAGACACCAATCCGAGCATGCCATGCAGAAGTCAGACCTTACCAAATGTACTTTCTCACATCTCTGACTTTTGTTCTTCTCCTTCTGGTTTGTGAACATTCTCTGGTGGATTATGAGATTTCTTACCTCATAAGGGGCAACAAATGAATCACCTCAGATCATACCACTATTACCCTACACTGGCGACATTCTCCATAAAGCCTGTAACTCCTCCCCCCAAAATATCAATGCCAAATCTAATTTGTTTTCTTTCTTTTTTATTAGATATTTTCTTTATTTACATTTCAAATGTTATCCCCTTTCCTAGTTTCCTCTCTGAAAACCTCCTCTCCCTATCCCCTTCCCCCTCCCTCTGCTCACCAACCCACCCACCCACTCCTGCTTCTTGGCCCTGACAGTCCCCTACACTGGGACATAAAGCCTTCACAGGACCAAGGGCCTCTCCTCTCACTGATGACTGACTAGGCCATCCTCTGCTACATATGCAGCTGGAGCCATGAGTCCCACCATGTGTACACGTTGGTTAGTGGTTTAGTCCCTGGGAGCTCTGAGGGGTACTGGTTAGATCATATTATTGTTCTTCCTATGGGCCTGCAAACCCCTACAACTTCTTGGGTCCTTTCTCTAGCTCCTTCATTGGGGACCCTGTGCTCAGTCCAATGGATAGCTGTGAGCATCCACCTGTGTATTTTTCAAGCACTGGCAGAGCCTCTCAGGAGACAGCTATTTCCAGCTCCTGTCTGCAAGCACTTGCTGGCATCCACAATAGAGCCTGGGTTTGATTTATTAAATTTCTATGCAATGCTTCCCAATATTCAAAAGTATTCAAATTAACAATACTGTTAATTTGTTGTCACTACAACAAACATCCCAGTTAATCAAGATATAGAAAGCAATCCTTATTTGTTTAGTTTAGCTCACAGTTCTGAGACCCTAGTTCATTTCTTTACCTTACTACTTTGAGGTCACAACGAAGCATCATAGTGTTCCAGAAGCATGTGGAAAATGGTACTGCTTCCTCGAGGACAGGGAGCAAAGAGAGGACCAGGGGGCCCATAATCCTCTTCAATATTGCACCCTGATACCATAAGGATGCTCTTTGTGGTGCTGAATCTAAAATGTTCTACAATTTTTCAATACTGCCACTACAAACTTCCACTGTAATAACCATGAGAACCAAGCTTTTAGCACATGGACACTTGGGAGAGACATAGAGATTAAAACATTAGAAGGAGTAATAACAGCATTATTGATACTATCCCAGACTATTTGCTTCTGAATTTCCCATGTCTGGTGTTCATACTTAGGCATTATATCCCAAGAATAAAAACAAATAAAACTTACATAACTATTAGAAGTTGAGAATTAAACATACCTTCAATTTTTCCAGCCCTTAAATATTATATGTACTGGTTAATTTTGTGTCAATTTGACACAAGCTGGAGTTATCACAGAGAAAGGAGCTTCAATTGGGGAAATGCCTCCAGGAGATCCAGTTGCGAGGCATTTTCTCAACTAGTGATCAAGGGGGGGAAATCCTCTTGTGTGTGGTACCGTCTCTGGGCTGGTAGTCTTGGGTTCTGTAAGAGAGCAGGCTGAGCAAGCCAGGGGAGGCAAGCCAGTAAAGACCATCCCTCCATGGCCTCTGCATCAGCTCCTGCTCCCTGACCTGCTTGAGTTCCAGTCCTGACTTCTTTCAGTGATGAACAGCAATGTGGAAATGTAAGCTGAATAAACCGTTTCCTCCCCAACCTGCTTCTTGGTCATGATGTTTGTGCAGGAATAGAAACCCTAACTAAGACATTATACGATGCTACAGATTTCTTGTGCGCATGCAGTATTGCTTAAAAGGATGTAAAATTGTTAGGATGATGAAAACAATGTAAACAAAGCTACATAGAACAGCACAGTGTGGAAACAGTAGTTAACCATCTATAGGTTTTAGAGAGGGAACACGTGCAGTAAGTACACAGAGTGGTAGCTAAAATATTATCCAAAGCAGTGGGGACAGTTTAAGGACGAGACTTTACTCTGTGGCAAGTATATTAATTTTCCTTAAGTCATGCACTAATGGAAAATGCTTAACAATATCTATAGAAAATACTATGTGAAGAATAGGAAAACATGAATAAGCACCAGATAAGCTGTGTTTAAAACATATCCCTGCCCCTTGTCTCTTTATTCTTTCTATACATAGTTATTTTAAAATATTTTAACATGGTCACCTATAAAAACAAGCCCAGAAAAAAATGTACTTTATACCACAACACAAAGTTTATTTATATGTATTTTAGGTATGTCCATATGTTCCAAGTGTGCTTAAAAGTCACCTTAGAAGCATGAGCTGAAAATGCCAGTGAACATTTATTTCTCAGTTTTTGGAGATCAACTATGTGGGAACTGCTTTGCAGGGGGCTTCTGGATTTTTGCCTTCTGTAAAGTTTCAAAGAATAGAGAGTCAGAGCGCTGATTGTGTAAAAGCAAATGTGAAACGATGTGCTTCTGAGGTGACCCCAGCAAGTTTGTGGTAGGCTTTGCTGGATAGGTACATTGAACTCACATTAACATCTCAGATTTTTGTGGAGCCTCACACTATGGAAGATGGCTCTGCATAGAGGTAATAAAGCATAATAAGAGCAGATCCTGAAAAGCCCTTCATGTCCTCGTATGTGGTACATTTATACAATGGAGTCCTACTCAGCTATTAAAAACATGAAATTCTTGGGCAAATGGATGTATCTGGAGGATATCATCCTTAGTGAGGTAACCCAGTCACAAAAGAAATCACTAGATACGCACTCACTGATAAGTGGATATTAGCCCAGAAACTTAGAATACCCAAGATACATTTTGCAAAACACAAGAAAACCAAGAAGGAAGGCCATCGTGTGGATACGTCATTCCTCCTTAGAATAAGGAATAAAATACCCATGAAAGGATATAAGTACAGAGGCAAAATTTAGAGCTAAGATGAAAGGATGTACTATCCAGAGTCTACCCCATCTGGGGATCCATCCCATCATCAGCCACCAAACCCAGATACTAATGCACATCCCAGCAAGATTCTGCTGAAGGGACCCTGATATAAAGGTCTCTTGTGAGGCAAACACAGAAGTGGATGCTCACAGTCAGCTATTGGATGGAGCACAGTGCCCCCAGTGGAGGAGCTAGAGAATGTACCCAAGGAGCTGAAGAGGGATGCAACCCTGTAGGTGGAACAACAATATGAACTAACCAGTAGGCCCTGAGCTTGTGTCTCTAGCTGCATATGTAGCAGAAGATGGCCTATTCGGCCATCATTGGGAAGAGAGGCCCCTTGGTCTTGTAAACTTTATATGACCCAGCACAGGGGAAGGCCAGGGTCAAGAAGTGGGAGTGGGTGGGTAGGGGAGCAGGGGCAGGGGGAGGGTACGGGGAACTTTCAGGATAGCATTTGAAATGTAAATAAAGTAAATAATAATAATAAAAATCACTCACTGCTACTTCTGCAATGTCCTGTTGATAAAACAAATCAGTTGAAACTTGGCATGGTAGGAAACTGCAAGGATATAGGCATACAAGAAGAAAATGAAGACCACTATAGAAAATTTTGGAATCTTTATTCATATGAATACACTGTAGCTGTCTTCAGACACACCAGAAGAGTTTCAGATCCCATTGTGATTGACTGGGAATTGAACTCAGGACCTCTGGAATAGCAGTTAGTGCTCTTAACCACTGAGCCATCTCTCTAGCCCTGTAATCTTTATTTACTCTCTCCACTCATTCACCTAACTATAGTTACTCCTATGCATATGTACATATTGTACACACATAGTGCTAAAGCAAAACCTTCTCAAAATAATATATTTTATGTGTGTATTATATTAGATATTCTTTACTTCTATCTTGCTTTAAAGTGCTAAATAAATTTCAGTATCTGCAAAGTGATCATTACCTGTATCTGAAACATAATTACATGAGTTCTACAGAAGGCTATGTAGTTGTTATCCTTGGTGCTAGTCATAGGACTACTATTGTTCTTACAAGAGTAATATTATGAAAATAATACAAATGGAAATGCCTTAAGGTACATATTAAATAAAAGCATGACTTCTAAGAATATAGTGGGGAATAGTCCCTAACTCTTTTATTGTGTCTCATTCCACTTCAAGCTTAATTGCACCTGAGGTTGTCAAAATTGAGAAGGTGCTGGAACAGCGGAGTATGTAGGAAAAACAACAAAGGAAATAAATGGCCTCAAGTTCTCAGACAGATGCCTATCCTGGTTCATAATATAGTTGAATTTAATGTACAACTTGTAACTGGAAAACTTTACACATTACTGTCAAACCACAATCATAACATTCTGTAAGGAGAGCTACAACTAATTGTACTGGGATACAAGAACCATCTCAAGGAATCTTGGATGTGTAGCTACATCCCATAACCATTTTCACTGAGCAGTTCTGAGAGACTGAAAGTGAGGACACTAAACACCGTCTGCAAATACTAATTGCTGAGTTGTTTGGTTTTGTTTTTTTCCAGGAAGAAAATTCTTTGATATGCATATGTAGGAAGTAAGTAAATGAAAAAGTGAGTAAAAAACACTTTCAAAATGTTCCTTATGCAGTGAACGTTATGTAAGTTCATGTTATCTGTACCTGGGTATCACCTTCCTTTCGAAAGCAGAGGGTAGCTTACCTATCACAGGCAGCAATCCCTAGAGTCAAGGATCACTCAGTCCTGTTTGAGTCTTCACAGAGAACTATCAGCCACTCCCCTTAGAAAGATTAAGAAAACAGTATAAAATCCTCAAAGAGAGTTTACAAGGTCAACAGCTTCATATTTACATAATAAAACTAACGTTTCAATTACATCTAGGTCACTATAACTTGTTATCTCTTCAAAAAATAGAGAGAGAGCCTCCATCCCTTGACCCATTAAAATTTAGCCAGAAACATACTACAAGACTGAAGCTTGCATGTTTGAAAAAAAAAAATCTGCCTGATAAGTTGTTATCCATAATTTGCTTTAATGAAGCATATTGTGATTTCTGAACTGTGAGCAATGTCAGTTTATACACTTCCTTGTGTGACATACGCACATATAAATTCATGTGACGAATAACAGCTAAACTCAGAAGTAACTATAACACTATTCAATTACAGTCTATACAAAAAGACAGCCGTCTGTAAAAGGAGTGAAATGACTTCAAGAGTCAGTTATAACAGTGTGACCAATGCCCTGGTTTCCTGACTGGGGTCTCCAGGTCCCATTTATTTCTCTAGTGCCTCAGTAAAATTCACTCTAATCTGTTTCTATCCACAAACTATAGCTATCGGTCAGCTTTGATCCAGTTGGAGCTTAATACTTTCTGCTCCAAGTACTTGTGCTTAAACAGCAATAGAGGGAGAGCAGGGTGAGACCCAGCTACACTGGAAATGTGGGAATAATCTCCTTCTTATGATACCAGGTTACAGTCTCACTGAGATATATAAATTCAGTAAGGGGCACTCTTGCAACCAGCGTTTGCCAAGCCTAGAGCTAGCTACTCGGCACAAATTGAAGTAAAAATTGTATCTTTTATTGCCTTCATATAAAAATGCCCAAAGGACATATGTTCCTTTCTTCGCCTTCTTTCGGAGTATAAAATAGAGGATGGAAATAAATGGGTGGGCATGATGTTTTCTTATTCACCAGCCACCTCTGATAATGTCATGGATGGAGGTGTTGGTAAGAAATTTTGTCTTTTGTATATTTTAAATTCTGTACTTGTAGATGTTGTCTACTAAATGTTAAATCTCTACCTCCTTATCAGCACTTATAATTCATTTATATTTACTCTAAAGAATCCTTATATACTTTGCAAATGCAAGTTGTCTTTCTGTAGAGTGGAGGGTGTTGGTATCTTCCTCCAATAATTCTGAGAGAAATGAAACAAATAAACACAAAAACCCATAAGTTAAAGCTTAATATTTAAAATTACTTGGATTCTCTAGGTCTATTCTAGGAAATTTTGTCTAAATGAGACAATAAGAGGAAACCATTTACATCTTAAAATACGTGGAGCTCTTGTTTCCATACTACTAAAAAGGTTAGGTGAATATCATGCAGTGATCATAAAATTTTTATCAAGAAGCTGCAGTATGTTTAATAATTCATCCTTTTACCTTCTTGCTAGATCTCTATATGCTTTTAAAGTGTTTTCATTATACTGCAAGAACTGACTTTGGAAAGGAATCTGTCTCTAATAACGTGGTGTCACATCAAGGAATCCTGGTTAGTATACACTAACTTTTATTCCTCTTCTTTAAATATCTTTCAATCGATTGTATTTACAAATGCTTTCTCTTTCCTTCCTGCATCAACTTAATGGAAACATAACATTACATATTCAAATTACCCTGTGAGACCTAAAGAAATTATAATACATCCTTTTAGAATGAAGCACTAGCACATATGAATTTATTTCAAAAATAATTAAAAAATGAATTCCGCAGACCAATAAATTGAATTCTTTAGTTTGACAAATATGTAACTACTGAATACAAAATTGACCAATAAAAAAAAAAATGGAAACATGAAGTTTAAGGCAGAGGAAAAGGTCATGGGTTCACATTGGTCAAGAAGAGTCAGTGACTTCCTTTTCAACACACAGATGAATAATAAAACATAGACAAAGTTACCCAATCATTTCAGACTGTGGAGAAGCAATGGGGCCTTTGTCAGATGTAATTTAATTGTGTGTCACATTCTCCTAGCTGTCATGCTGGCTTGAATGTATCTTGTCAGATTATACTTTAAGGCATTATCTGGTGACTGAATTAGTTGGTGCTACAACATGAAAATATAGCTTACAGTAGGGAAAAAAGAAAAAAAAATGAAAATCAAGCAATTTATTAAAGTAAAACTTGTTAACCAAAAGCTCGACTCTATAATGAAGTGTGCCAGCCTCATCTTAACATTGTGAAATTAAAGAAATGTGTTTTTAAAATGTGCTGGGGAATTCTACCACATGTGCCACGGTTTGATAATTTCCAAATTCTGGATTATAAAACTTAATTAACCCAAGGAATAACAAAAAAGTAAAACAACAGAATAAAAACAGGCTCCATGCTTCCGAGATTTTCAAGTCCTACAATTAGCAAACATGCCTATGAAATGCAGTTCTTTCTTTTAAATTGCTTATGTATTCAATTGATCAGGGTTCATAGGAATAAGGTGTTCAACTACAAATGCTACATCTATATCATAAAGGTTCTGAGGCCATTGCCAAATATGTAGCCAAGTTTATTGATAGAGGTAGGAGTCAAAGAGGACCACAGTGAAATATTGTCTTGTTGATGGGAAAGGAACATTATACTTATGAGCTCACAGCAAAAATGCTTACCTACAAAAGACATGCACAAGATCAGTCCAAATATATAAATATTATATTCAAATGCTGTATGTGTTAGTAAATTTTGAGTGCTATTTTTATTACATTTCTTTATCTTTTCAATATAACATTTTTATTGATTCTCTGAGTCTTTCACATTTTGCACACTGGTAACACTCATGCCCAAGTCCTTCCATGCTTCCCCACATCCTTGTGATACCTCCCAAAAGTAAAATAATTAGAATTAAAAATAGGAAAAAAATTCATTTCACTCATTGGAGCACAGGCAAACTCTCAATGGCCCAGCCCATAAATAGAACTGAGTCCTTCCCTTTCAAACCCATCAGAAGCTATCAATGGTAGAAATCTATATGCCATATATAATCTAGGCTATTACTTTTTTGCATGAGGGGGAGTATAGGGTTTGTCAAAGAAACCTTCCATGTCCCTTCCCCTCAGCTGTGCATCTGCAGTCATCAATATCACATCAAATGTTGCCTCTTTGCCTTACCCAGTCAAAAGTGTACATATCATGGGTCTCTATATGGTTTCTGACTATAACACAGAACACAGAACACAAACACAACTCCTGCCTGTAGTAAGACCAGAGACCTGGCCTCAGAAACAGTTCAGACACCAGGCATCCACATGGCCTCAGGTGGCAGCACAGGACACTCAGATCAGCATGTCCCCTGGTGGCAGCATGGCCTGTGTGCATCAATATGTCTTCAGATGGCAGCCTAGACCATGTATATCTGTATGGCTTTGATGGTAACATGGGCTACCACAGACATCAACTCACACTCCAGCTGCAGTAGGACTCAGGAATCAGACATGGTCCTTGGTGGCACTATGGACCCAGGCATCGCTATGGACTCAGGTGACAGTGCAGGTCACTCACATCAGTATGGCCCCATGTGGCAGCATGGACATTACTGTGGCTTTAGGCTGCAGCACAGATTTTAGACATTTGCATGGCCCTCTGTGCTACCATGGGTTACATATATCAGTACAGCTGCAGCCAAACATGGCTGAGCCATATTTATTGATCTTTGTGTTAGGGGCATGACATGTGCTATGTGTATTGTAAAGAATTGGTTCTTTCCTTGTACCACATGAGTCCTTGGTATTGAACTCAGGTTATTAGACTTGGCAACAAGCATTTTTTTCCTGCTGAACCATGCCAGCTTGAGCAATCTAATTTATAACTGGAATACTTGTTGTGTGTGGAAAAATCCATATAGATCATGATATGTACCTTCATATACGTTTTTAAAGTTGCTGATAGAGAATGTAATTTTTTGTGTAAAACACAGATGCAAATCCTTACTCTTCAGTCTTTACTCTGTTGCATGCTGTTAACAATTTGATGGTTTAATGAACTAAAAATCACAAAAGATTTCCAGCAAAGCTAAGAACATTTACTCAGAGGGCCTGAGGAAAGGACACTAGACATGTATCCAAACAGAGCTTGTTTGTTTAAAGTAAATATGATTAGTAATAAAGAGAAAAACAGAGATATTTGTACCCTGCATTTATATACTATTATTGTCTATCCACTGACACTACTGTGGAGCTAAGATAATAATAAACAGAGGAAATCAGCTTTCTATGGGCATGATGAGGGAATTAATTAAGGGTAAATAGAATATATAGTTGAAAGAGATGGAGGCAATTGGCACAAGAAGATGAAACAGGGAAGGGATGGGAGAAGGGATAAGGGAAGAGAAAACTAACAATAAAGTCCATTTATGGGGTCATAGGAAAACCTAATACTATAGAAATTTCATAAAATATATACAGAAATGAAATACATCTAACTAGTCACCGAATAGCAGGCAGACATTGCCCCAAACTACACATCGGTTGCCGCTAAGGGAAACTTCAAGTGTCAGAAATGGGTTACATTTAGTAGAGTCATTGGAATAAGGAGTCAAATAGAAACCCCAAGACATCTCAAGCTATTGAAAAGGCTATTGATTGTGGTCCAAAAACTGATGGTAGGGCACTATTGGTGATAACCACAACAAAGGAGTTGAGGTGGTATATCTAACTAGAGCTTTAACCTCCACTGATGTTCATGATCCTCAAACATACACTACCTGTTACAGAAGAGAACGGTAACCACATACTAGCTACAGATCTTGCAATCTATCTGTAAGATATTCTGGTGCAATAGTGATACAAACATTATAGAAATAACCAACTGATAATTCTGATAAGATTTCAGATTGAGTCCATGGAACGGGACACATGTCTAACACTTGAGTGGCCAAGAACATGAGACTGGACAGACTGGGCAAAACAAATACTATTGTTCTGCTAAAGAAACATAGTAATTAAATGTCTCCTAATGACATCCTGATATAACCATAAATCAGTTCCTCTTTCACCTATCATCAGAGAAATCTTTTTTTTTCTTTTTTTATTTAAATATTTTCTTTATTTACATTTCAAATGCTATCCTGAAAGTTCCCTATACCCTCCCCCTGCCCTGCTCCCCTACCCACCCACTCCCTCTTCTTGGCCCTGGTGTTCCCCTGTACTGGGACATATAAAGTTTGCAAGACCAGGGGGCCTCTCTTCCCAATGATGGCTGACTAGGCCATCCTTTGATGCATATGTGGCTAGAGACATGAGCTCTGGAGGTACTGGTTAGTTCATATTGTTGTTCCATCTACAGGGTTGCAGCCCCCTTCAGCTCCTTGGGTACTTTCTCTAGCTCCTCCATTGAGGGCCCTATGTTCCATCCAATAGATGAATGTGAGCATCCACTTCTGTATTTGCCAGGCACGGGCAATAGCCTTGCACCAGACAGCTATATCAGGGTCATTTCAGCAAAATCTTGCTGTATCCCCTTGATCTCCTTTTGTTGTCAGATTGCTCTGGCTAGGACTTCAAGTACTATATTGAATAGGTAGGGAGAAAGTGGGCAGCCTTGTCTAGTCCCTGATTTTAGTGTGAATGCTGCAAGTTTCTCTCCATTTAGTTTGGTGTTGGCTACTGGTTTGCTGTATATTGCTTTTATTATGTTTAGGTATGGGCCTTGAACTCCTGATGTTTCCCAGACTTTTATCATGAAGGGGTGTTGGATTCTGTCAAATGCTTTCTCGACATCTAGCAAAATGATCGTGTGGTTTTTATCTTTGAGTTTGTTTATATAGTGGATTATGTTGATGAATTTCCTTATATTAAACCATCTCTGCATCCCTGGGATGAAGCCTACTTGATCATGATGGATGATTGTTTTGATGTGTTCTTGGATTTGCTTTGTGAGGATTTTATTCAGTATTTATTTTTGCATCGATATTCAAAAGGGAAATTGTTCTGAAGTGTTCTCTTTCTTTGTTGGATCTTTGTGTGGTTTAGGTATCAGAGTAATTATGGCTTCATAGAATGAATTGAGTAGAGTNCCTTCTGTTTCTATTTTGTGGAATACTTTGAGGAGAATTGGAATTAGATCTTCTTTGAAGGTCTGATAGAACTCTGCACTAAACCCATCTGGACTTGGGCTTTTTTTTTTTTTTTTGGTTGGAAGACTATTAATGACTTCTATTTTTTTTATGTGATATAGGACTGTTTAGAGCATTAATCTGATCCTGATTCAACTTTGGTATCTGGTATCTGTCTAGAAATTCGCCCATTTCATCCAAGTTTTCCAGTTTTGTTGAGAATAGGCTTTTGTAATATGATTCTATGATGTTTTGGATTTCTTCAGATTCTGTTGTTATGTCCCTTTTCATTTCTGATTTTTTTTAATCAGGATTCTGTGTCCTCTAGTTAGTCTGGCTAAAGGTTTATCTATCTTGTTGATTTTCTCAAAGAACCAGCTCCTGGTTTGGTTGATTCTTTGAATTGTTCTTTTTGTTTCCACTTGGTTGATTTCAGCCCTAAGTTTGATACATTTGCCTTTCGCCATCTGGTAATCTCTGGTGTTAGATATTCTATGTGTCTCTGGCTGGAGCTTGTTCCTCCTGTAAGTCTGTTAATCTTTGTCAGCACTCCTGGGAGACCAGCTCTCTCCTGAGTTCCAGGGTCATAGCACTCCCTGCAGGCAAGCTCTCCTCTGGAAGGGAAGGTGCACAGAGGTCTGAAGATCAGCTCTGCCTCCTGGCTGAGGATGAAGGTGGAAGGGGCCCTGTCCAAGGAGCTCTGTTGTTTCTGCAGCCCACACCTCTCCTGGGCAGACCAGCCTCAGAGAGACTCTGGATAGAAAAAATCTTATTTTAACTCTTATTGGTCCTTTGCTTGCATATTATAGTTTCTGATTGTGTGTTTTTATGGATTTTGTGTGTGTGCATTTCTCTGTGTTTCTTGTGTACCATTGCTATTGTTTTGTTTTTCTTTTGTTTGCCTATTATTTTTCCAAAGGGAGAATATGAAATGGCTTGAAATTTGGAGGAAGGGGAGGTGGGAAGGATCTTGGAGGAGGGCAGAAAGGAGAGACTGTGATTAGAAAAGTTAGATTATATGAAAAAAAGATTTTTACAACAACAATACAAAAAGACAGAAAGAGGAGCAGTGAGTCCTTTCCAAGTCAGACCCATGGAGGAAGGCCACAGAGCATCTTTGAACATGCATCCCTCAGGTGTTCATCCTTACCCAGAGCATGGCTCTGATGTGGAAACAAGATGGCATGAGACAAAATCAAAGCGCAATCTGGGAGTGTGTGTGTGTGTGTGTGTGTGTGTGTGTGTGTGTGTAAATTGTGAAAAGTGTTAAAATTTCATAAAAGTATTTTTGTTTTTCAAGTGTTTTCATATATACATATGTCTTACACATAATTGAAATACATAAACATATATATATATATATATATATATATATATATATATATATATATACACATGTATACATATACACTCTGAGAAGGAGAAAGATTACGTCAGTTAAGAATTAAACATCTGTAGCTTACCTAGATTCAAAACCAATCTTTGTCATTGAGCTACTTCACACAACTGTAATATGAGGTAGCATGACTATTTCATTAGCCTGTGGAGAATCTAAAAGGTGCTAAAAAGGGAAAGTTACTAATAATCTTTCTCATGTACTAAGCAGTCAACAAGTGCTGTCTACTAGGAGCCTCTCATCAGTTAATAGCAATTTTTTTTTACTTAGAAGTTTATTGGCTCATTCCTGTGTTCTATATTGACACCTAGTATCTGTTATAGGCTAGGCAGTGCACTGCGCATACACTAAGAACATAGCTATGAATAAGATATGTATTTTTATGTTCTTCAGTCCTAGAATTTAATAACAAGTTACTGCTAATAAGTAACTGGGTCCGGCAGATTGTAAGTGTTCAATATATAATTAATCACTCAGGGGGAAAAAAAAGATGATATGATAATTTAGAAAAGAGCTTGGGGGCCTGAGTTGCTCTGGAATGAAACTATAATCTTCATTTGAAGTAAATATTTAGCAAGGATGTGAAGGTCAGCCATTGCCTACCATGAAGAAAAGATGTTTTGAGGCAGTGCAGCTTTGTGCTCTACAGTGGGAGAGCACATTCTACATGGCTAGATACAGGAGGTCTTATTGCTGAGCATCACCAATAACACCTGGCTGGAGACAAGGCCAAACTGAACTGAGATTGATCTTAAGAATTCTGGGAATTTATAAAAGTTTTAAAGTATCCAGGCTTGGGTGCTTGATAGGTTTTTTTTGTTGCTGTTGTTGTTGCAATTTAGAAAATAGATTTTCTTGGTTATAAGTTAAGCCAGGTAACTGTAAAGGATCTTATGTTGCCCTCCTGGCAAATAAAGATAGTGTGAAGTGAGAAGGAAGTGAGAACAGGCATAGTAGAAACTGAATAAGGTAGGTGGTTCAAGAGGGTCTTGGAACCCTCCCAACCTACCACGTCACAGTGAATACATGGGAGCATGGTGGCAGATGCTCAGTTTGGTGAGGTCAAGATTTTAAGATTCATTTATTTTATGTGTATTCATATTTTGCCTGCAAGTATTCAAGTACCCATGGTGCATGTCTTCCTAATGTCCAAGAAGGTCAGGAGAGAGCAGCTGATGGCCTGGGAATTGTGGCTTATGGGTAGTTTTACACTAGTTTGTCAATGTTGCGACCTGTACTCAGCTCTTCTGAAAGATCACCAAGTGCTCTGAATCATTGAGCCATCACTCCAGTCTAACAGAGAAGATTTCAGGTCAGACAATGAGGAACAGCTGAAATTCTCTAAAATCTCCTGGCCCAAGAGACTAAGTGATTGATGGGAACTGAGAAGAAATTCCAATGAGTTATTCATTGTTCAAAGTTCAAGACACAGGGCAAGATCCTTGGTACCCTGCAAGATCTAGAGAGTGCCATAGGCACAAACACAGAAATTAGCTTTGAAATAAAAACAAGACTAAAGGGCAATGAAGTGATCAAAGTGAGTCCCCTGCATTTCCAGTAAAAACAGGATAGTTAATAGCAGTTACACAACACACATGCATCCAGACTGTGATCCTGACTCCCTTCCTCCCTCTCCCTCTACCCCTCCCCCTCCCCCTCCCCTACCCCTCCCTCTCCCTCTACCCCTCCCCCTCCCTCTCCTTCTCCCTCTCCACCCCTCTCTTATTTAGATAACCACTTGTCTGAATTCCTTTTTCTGTAAAATCATCATGATACTGTGGAATCTCTTATGGTTGCTGGAAGGATCAAGTGAGCTTCGCATGTGAAAAAATAAAACAAAACAAACATTAAAAATAACAAAACAAAACACAAGTGAATGTTATCCCTTATTCATGTTTTCACCCCATTGGCTGATGAATCTGAAATTGTACTTTCTGGCTGAAAATGAATTTATAGAATTATAAGCTTGATCCCGTTGAGTCCAGACCATAGCTGAGTTGAAAAGCATTAAAAAGCATCAAGCCACCAAGACAGAAATATCTAGCAAAGAAGAATCCAGAGTGAACACATTGAGCAACTTTAAGGAGCCAAAACAAAGAAATGTCAAACACTTCTCTTTCTGTGTCCAAACATTGTCTCTTTAGAGGAGAAAAATAGGAGATAATGATTGACACAGGAGACAAATCAGTGCTTCTAAGACAACAGGAAAAGGGGACTTGAGTAAGGAGAGGAAGTGGTGGCACTGGCTTTGCATTCTTTCACAGGGAAAAGTTAATCTCTTGCAAAAAATTGATTTCGTCTTCTAAGTTGCAAAGAGCTTCCAATTATCTTGTACTTCTGCAGACTATAAAATGCAAAAGCTCAAGCTCATTTATAAAAATGCAATTTTAATCCATTCTAAGAATTTTTGCAAAGGTGCTGCATGTCAGGGGGGCAAATTAACAAGAGAAGAATGATGTCTGGCTAAAACCAGCAATTTTCATTCAAAAGGCAGACAGAAAAAAAAAAAATCCTACTTTAGTTCTGATCTTTCCAGTCTACAAACTGAAAATCCCATTTCCTCTCCATTCTCAAAAGAGCACTTTTTTTTTTCTGTTTTAAAACAGAAATTGAGCATTTTGTGTGGCTAGTTTTGCAGCACTCAATGGTGGTTATTATTGAGTATGTTAATTAACATGATGGAATTTTCTATAAATCTCAGCAAGAGATTTTAATATCTACCTTGTACCTGTGGTTTGTCTTTCTGCTTAGGATGCAGAGATAATATCTGGGCAGCATTAAGCTGCATCCGTGACCACTCTTGTCCCACTAGATGGCTATAGGTGCTGGTAATGGACCCATGAGCCATCCACTTCTGGGTCATGAGTTCAGATATAGTTCAGGCTATAAGTGAATGAAGCTCATTATTTTTCCCAACACTATGAAACTTTTTTTTTTTTTTTTTTGGATGAGCCTGCAAAGCCTAGCCAATATCTGCAACAAAGAAGAGTTCATTGCAGTGCTATATTGTAATAGTAATTAGCTCAGTTTTAAAAAAAAGGAGTGTCAGATTGTTGGAAGGCAGAAGAAATCATGCACATGCATCTTTCTGTGTATTGGAACAATGCTGATGTTTAGTTTGCAACTAGGCAGGAGGAAGGAACTTTGAGAGAAAAGCAGCATTGTGCTTCCTGATTCTCTGTCAACTGGTTCTCCTTCTATTTACCATAGCTAGATAGAAAAGGACACATTGAAACAAGCCCAAATGCCATTATGCAAGAATCAACAATCCCCCAGTTGACTTCCCAAACTTTGTTAAATTCAGAACATGAAGAGAAGGAAGTAAACTATACCCTATATAATTATAGCCATGTGCTATAAAATCAGCATTGTAGATCATCTATGAGTCTCTTGAGATTATCTTTTAGAAAACCTCCTCCTCCCTCCAGGCCATCGTAGATATCATGCTATACCATAGCTTCATGCATTATTCACGTTTGTGTTGGAGTTGATATTTTTAAACAGGGCCAATTACACTGCCATTCATGAATACAAAACATATACAATTATGTGCAGTGCTTATCACCTTGATAGCATTGATAACTGATCACCCTCAGTGTGTGCACTTATCACTCTATACACTTTAATGCTGATTTTAGAGTGAACTTAATTTACTTTTGTAAAATTGTATTCCAAAATAGTATTCTGTTACAATGTTGTCAGTAGTCTCCTCCATTTCATATTTACCATGTGTGTGGATTGATAATGAAACTATGTTGAGCGACTGACATAGACTGTTTGGGTTTCTGTAAATGTTCTGTGATGTTTCCATAGTGACAAGCTTACCTAACACTTTTCTCACAATGTAGCTAAGTGATGCACGACTATACTGCAAGTTTTCATTATTTACATTCCTCTGCTCATATATAAAATGAAAATAATGGTAATGGCATCAGCCCCTAGACTTGTTATGAATGTTGAATGAAATAATGCCTGTAAAAACTCGGCATACTGCAAAGCTGAGCAAATTATCAATGGTAAGGAAGACAACTGAGTATGTCTGGCTTCTTATATTACTTACATATCTCATCACTGTGACCAAATACCCCTACAAGAAACATATTTAAAGAGGAAGAATTTATTTGTGTCATAGATTAAGATCAGTTCCAGTTCACCATGGCAGGGAGAACTTGCCAGCAGGTTCATGAAGCAGTTGAGGTCACAGTGAATCTGTAATCAAGAAACATAAATTGGACAGGGATAGACTGTAGGGAGGAGGCATCAAAACCTGATGGGCTGTTCCAGTAACACCTATCTCCACCCACCAAAGCAATACCCTAGGTGAACTTGTCATCTCCCAAGTGTCAAAACACCTTTCTTATCCCAAACACAACAATCTGTCAATTACTTTTGAACAAGTATGATAGAAATTTTGGCAGGTCTATGTTAAAACTGCCCACCAGTATTTGAAAACATCACACATGGTTCAACCTTCAGAATCACCCTGGAACCAGAGAACAATCCTCTCCTGATTTCATATATAAATATATATTTCATAGGTAGGTAGGACACATTCATGTCTGAAGGGGCTACCTTATCATAGGACACTAAGTTTTTAGTGAAAGAATTTATCATGAATACCAACCCATCTAGCTATTTGAAATGTGATAATGCTTGATATATAACAAAGAGAATCACCACAGAAACCTGAAAATAATAAAAAAGTATGTTATTGTTGAGATTATAATATAATTACATCAATAATTTCCTCTCTTGTTCCCCACATGTTCTTTCTTATACTTCTCCTTGCTCTCTTTCAAATCATGGCCTCTTCAATGGTCAAATACAATAATGGAAGCTCTTCCAGTTAACTTCTTTGGAGTTTTATGGTTCGAGTGCAAAACATTTATAGAAGAAATACAAAAGAAAGTGATAGGAAGTAGAAAAAAAAGTAAGAATCACATCATGGTTCAAGACCAGGGCGGAGAAGTATTAAACTCACCTTGTTCCTTCCAGGATCTCCAGAGCATCTTTGCTTAATACATCTCCATGCAATGATGAAAGCATGCTTTGGTATACTTGTGCTGCTGAGTGCGCGACCCACTGGAAACACGTGACTAATGAGCACTCGATGTGTCAAACACAACCAGGGAAGTTTTATTCCATTTTAATGTATTTAAATGTGAAGAGTCACAAGCTATAGGGGCGTAAGCACTAGCATACATTGCAATCTTTGGAATGTATTATTCTACCTTAGCGAGGAAACTGATGTTTTGAAATCCAAACCTATCTCCCTTTTGCCTTATTATACTACATATTGGAGACCCCCAAATGTCAATCACCTGAGGGCTATCTTCACAAATATCATATATGTGTGCACTGACCTAATATTGTGTACACAATTATTTTAGAAATAATTATTAATTAGATAAATAGCTTTGTTTTATTAATATGATTTAGGTCCATTTTTTTTGTTTATATTGACACTACAAGTAGACATACAGTTTCAGTTGCTTTTGCATAAGGAATGCCAAAAATTGTAGACATCTTAGGTATGAGACTATTCACTTGAGTGCTAACTAAAGACACGTTACATAGTCCTAATGTATGCTAGACTGTGGATCCATCAGTACAGACAAATTGAGAAATACCTCAAAAGACAAGCTCAATCTAACTTCTAATTACAACTGAACAGAAAAAGCCTAGGGTGTGTAGCCCGTGTTCCTAGTTTACAAGGAAGATAAACATTCTATACAGCGGTAAAAAGCCCAGCACAGGCTCTGGGCCCACCACCTGGCTGCCTGTGAAAAAGGTAGTCCTCTCCAGGCAAGGCTAGCACTCTGGGTGATGGAGTGTCAATCCAGGCAAATGGCAATTAGCAAGTGCAATTGGCTCAACATCTTTAAGAGCAGCCCCTTCTTTTCTCATCTTCAAAGCTACATGAAGATTTCTGTGTAACTATCTAAAGCAATGTTAACATTACAGTTACAGTTAGAGTGTTTACCTAAAGCAGGGCTTACATTTTCTCCTCTGTCCCTGTTGCTTTTAGCACTCCTGGTTCCTTCAAGGTGCTATGGCATAGGGAAGTTTCATCCTCATTCTGTCTCTACACCCTTTCCACGGATGATTTATCCCAAACCTCCATCTCTCTAGAGATGTGTCCCTATTTCAGTTCAAACTCTGTTTTTAAAAGATTCCAAAAGACCCTGGTGTTACTGTTTAATGGATAATCCCACAAGTATATTTGTATTAAATTTTCTTCCACCATGGCTCACCATGGACTCCTAAAAAAATGCTTCCCTAAATCAATATACATAAGTTCATATTTTGTAACAATAAATGGGACAAATGTGCTAATTCTATTCTCTTATCTCCAATGATGGGAAGGAGGCTCATAAAAAATAAATATATATGCACAAATAGAGACAGAACCAACATGCTGCTTATGTATAATAAGCACCTTTGAATAATTAACCAACTCCTGCTAGCTTCTGCATAATTCACTTAAGCACCAAAGAAGTAAGGGAATACATATTTTCCTAGGTTTAAGGAGAAAGAAAGATCTTCATGACATCAGACTTCCTTTAAGGTTAAGATGGGTCATTGTAATCAAGAAGTGAGCAAAAACTGTCATTTACATACGAAAGTCTTTCTGCATTCATAACAGGTCTGCATTTGATCCTGGGATAACCCCGATAAACATTTGCTCAACCTACGACTCCCGACATAAATCAAATCATCCCTGGAAAACAGCTGAGGTAGCAGCTTCCGGATGATCATTTGGGGTACACCAACGCAGTTTTCTGTGTGTCTTTCAGGCCTCTTCTTTTCTTGAAATATCTTGGACTACAGACATATCAGTCCCGGGCACTGATAATTAAATATCAACGTATTTTGATGTTCCATATAAACTCTATTTTTTTCTGGCTTCTTTTCTCATCCTAGTTGTAACTCCGTAAAATTTTTTACTTTTGTACATCACATTATGAGATGAAATAGAACTTACCTTTACTATACTATAATGCTATAGAGGCGTTAAAATTGGATAATTTCACAAATCCTCTCTGGAAAGAGTGCAGGTTCTATCTAGACATGAGAGGGCATACAATCATGTCTTGAGAAAGTGCCACACATGTAATACATGAACAGATCAAAAAGCAGACAGTAGTTAAAGTGAAGTAAAAAAAAAAAGTCACAAACGTGAAAAAGAGTCACACTACTGCCCAATACACGGACATCATCCGTTTAGATCCTTTGGCCACTGAGAGTGAAAACTCACTCATGACACAAGCAATAATGAATCATGCTCTGACAATAAAGATTGGCAGATTAAAAACAAAAGAAATAAAAACGTCAAGGACAGCATAATTGCACATAACTTCCCAAGCAGATAAGAAGTTGTGGGTTTGATTCCTAGCAAAACAAAAATATAAAGGAAAGATCAAAAGATTAAAAAGAAGGAAGAAGTCAGAAAGAAAAAACCAGAGTAGTGCCCAAAATCTGAACCTGTAATGACATTAAATGAATAACATAGACATGTTTAAGCTGTGATGTTTCTAAAGTATGAAATGAAAAGTTAATTTCTACTCATGGAAACATTCAGGAAATATCTACAGTAATTCAATCTGAGAGGGAATTGTAATTATTGAAATTTTTAAAGATTTAGTTTTATAAGGAACAGAAAGTTGTACAAAACTCCAATGGTATAAGGTTAAAATACATGATTTAGGGAGATTCGAGCCTCTATGCAAGTCATTGGTAGTTAACACGGACTTCATTCACCATCACTGGGTGTCATTCAGAAATCACCATGATGTTCCTATCCAGGAGGTGGAGAAAAATGCAGAGCCATACCTCCATCCCCAAACTGCTGATTCTGTTAGCCAATATCTCTACAAATACACAGCTTGTGGAAAATAAAGAAATAAAGCAGCAGAAAAGATAATCTAAGCTCTTCGATCTCAGCCTTTCCAGGAATTAAGAGCTCATGCAGAGGATACAGTACAAACCACCAGCTCCCCCATCTTACCTGAACGACCTGGAACAGTTCTCTCAAATTTTTCCCATAAGAAGATAAAATTGATATTGATTGTTTTTTACCTAGTATATGTAGTATAAGGATCAGATACCATAGTGGCAATACATTTTTCTTCCTTTTCATAATCAGATAATTTATTTGATTTCTCACTCTCATCATTCCTTCCAAAATATCTGGATCACAAAGACTCAGTGAGCCACTGCATTACATATTGCAAAACAGTATAGCAGAATTTGATCTTCCTACCTGGTAGTGTTGTGAATGAGAAAAGCACCCGGGGGTGGGGATGGGGGTTATGTATTTAAATGTGTTGTAACCAGTTGGTGGATCTGTTTGCTAAGCATTAGGAGATATGATTTTGTTGGAGGAGGTCACTGGGGCCATGCTTGCAGGTTTGAAATGCCTGTGCCATTCTTACATAGCCTTCTTTCTGTCTCATGGATGATGTCTCAAGATTCAAACTCTAAGACACTGCTCGAACACCATGCCAAGTTGTGTGCTGCCATGCTCACCGCTATGATGGTCATGATGTCTAGGCCTCTGAAACTGTAAAACCGAGGAAACCATGGTGTCTTCCCACAGCAGTAGAAAAGTAACCAAGCTACCCTTTCTCCCTGTGAACGCAGAGGGAGAATCATAGACGCCACAAGCCAAGGCTGAACTTGACAAAAAGGTACAGCCATTACTGAGCTCATGATAGCAGGCAGAGTCCATTTCCTTCTTTCTTATTTTAAAATCTCACTGGAAATAACTAAATGCATGAGAAAAGTAACAGATTTCCGTGGAGTAAGAGATCCTTGAACTAAAAGCTTTTAGAAGCATTAGATAAAGATCAGAAACATTAGATTAATGGGGGAAGGCAGAGTAAAGAACAAAGCATGAGAAAAAAAAATGTAGAAAGACAGAAGAAAAACATTATACAAACAAACAGGAAAGGGACTCTAATCCAAAGGCAAATGCAGATCCCTGAGAATGCGGTTGATTTTTCTGCATTAAATATGTGTCCTATGTTTAATGGATTGGTTCCTCAAAGCAAGTAATTGTGTTTTTAAAACACCCAGAAAAAATAACTCCAGAATGAAGGGTCTCTGGTTCTGTTGTAAACACTATTTTAAGGGTCATGTACGTCATTGTGGTGGTAGGACATGTCTTTCGTCCTAACAGCAAATGTAATGGAACTAATGGAGTCAACGTGGGGGAAAAGATATCTATCAGACAGGAGCATCCTCGGAAACTTCTTATAGCCTGGATTTCATCCTTGCAGACTATATGGTACTAGATTCAAACCTCAGTTTTCTTATTTAATATTTGGCTCATCTCATAGTTTCTCTTACTTTATTAACCTCAATCTTCTGCCATATAGAATCACAATGCTGATTATTACCTATTAGCAATGTTATATATATTAAGCAATATCTGATTTTTTTCTGTTGGAATGTATTTTGGGGGACACAAAATTTCTAAGCAACCTTCACACACACACACACACACACACACACACACACACACACACACACACCACACTGACTCGTGCGCATACACAAGCACACACATGCATGCACACATGCACAAACTACATAATGCAGAAATATTTTCCTGTGACATTCAGTAGTCAAGTTAACTCATAGGATACAATTCTTTGACATTAATAATATTGCTTTTAGTACATTATTTATAGATTAGAAATGATACATTCAAAGTGCCAGAAATTTAGTAGATAATCAAAAGGATCTAGAAAGACATAGCAATGGTTTTTAGTAATTTCATACTTAACATCAAGTTCAGAGACCGATAAATCAGCACTCACTGTATTTCACAGAGAATTTGCTGCCCTTTTGATCATAAAATATAAATTTTACTTCCTAAAATGAGGAAGAGGAGTTTTTGTTAATGTGTATTCTCCTGGCTTTTCTCACTATTCCAACTCCCTCTTTTTCAAACACACACACACACACACACACACACACACACACACACACACACACACACACCTTTAGTTTAGGGACCAATATTCTCCTCTGCGCAATTACTTTCCTTTGAGGCATGTGTTATAGAAGACTACATGTGTTTGTGGAACAAAGTGGTCATGGAGGGGAAGATTTATAACTATGTCTGATTGAAAAGGGGTGATGCTGGAAACACTTCTAAGAATCAAAAGAATGGAGCATTCAGATTTTCCACAAAAATCTCCTCAGCATTCAGAATAATGCTGTTTTTTTCTTTTTTAAAGATTTTATTTATTGTATGTATATGAGTACAATGTAGCTGTCTTCAGACACACCAAAAAAGGGCATCACAACCCATTACAGATCATTGTGAGCCACCATGTGGTTGCTGGGAGTTGAACTCAGAACCTCAGGAAGAAGAGTCAGTGCTCTCAACCGCTGAGCCTTCTCTCCAGCCCAAATGATGCTTTTCAAAGATGATGGGAATAACCAGAAATCTTTACCACAGCAATAGTGCAAACTGTGTCCGTAATACCAGAAAGCACATTACTAATCAGGACTATTTAAATGTCAATTTGTTCATAAAACTTCAGAATCCTCAAGTTCTCCAAGGTGAGTAATAAGCAAATAGATTGCAAAGTTTCGTTGACTTAAACCTATGAACTCCCAGGGGTCATGGTCAGGTTGGGAAGATTAAAACCTTAAAGAAGTGAAACACACACACACACACACACACACACACACACACACACACACGCGCGCGCGCGCGCGCGCGCGCATAAACCGACCTTCTATAGGTACCCTACTGGTGTGACTCAATTGCCTTACAGAGCAAAAGGTAATATGGTGGAGGTGATTTTAGCAATAGAAATGTATTTTTTCATAATTCTATACTGAAGGGTCCTAGGAGGATATCAGAAAATTTGGTTATGTCTGTAGATTCATTCCCTTTTGACTTTATAGATGGCTATCTCTGGAATCTACTCTATTGTGCCCCTACCCTCACCTTCTTATCTTGGTAAGAACATTCATCTCATGGTACTGTGTTAGATTCCAAGCCTGACGACATGATATTGCATCTTGAGAGAACTTACACCAAAATAAAGGCACATTCTGACATATTAAATGTGAAGTCTTCAAGATGTAAATCCTAGAGATATGGCACAACCTACAATAGGTTCATACTTTAATGTTTGATATATTTCTGAGGTGGTTTTAAGATGTTTCCCCTAAAGTTTATGTGTTTAGACTTGAATTCCTTAATCTGGTAGTTTGGGGAGGCAAGTACAATGGGAAGAAGGGTGGCCTGGGAAAGATGGGCAGAGTCAACATGAATGAAATAATCAATATTTCTCACACAGAAAAGGAGTTCAGACTTTAGTAGAGCTATTTGGGGGTATAAATAAAAATATCCATATCTCATGTTCAGTTTCTTTATCGGGTACCCCATCATTCTATTTCCCACCATAATCTGATGCAGGAGAAGGGTACCACCAGAAGCAGAGTAGATGCCAACACCATGCATTTGAAATTCCCAGCTTACAGCAAAAACCTCTATTCTCCATAACTTACCCAGTCTCAAGTTTTCAGAAACAAACAACAAACAACAAAAGGACATTTCTTTTGCTAATGTTTTCATAATTGTGTCCTCAAAACTGTATATGCATGTGAAAAAGCAAAACCTAAAACCTAAAATACTCAGCTATTTTCCTGTAATGTTGTATGCCAATTATTTCAACATAATTTAAGCATTCTGTGAAACCAGTTTTGATGACTACATAATGTCCTTTCATATACCCACACCATTTCCCTAATTACTACTTAAATTATAAGTGTTTCCATATTATGAGTGATTCTATAATAAAAATATTATGAACAAATACTTAACTGCAGCTGTTAATAGGAAACTCCCTAAAATAAACCATTTTTAAGGCCAAAGATATGCTTTCATTAGAGCTTTTGTTTCTATTGGTAAATGACTTTCTAAAAAAAGACATGCTTAATAGTTATACATAGATGATAGATGATAGATAGATACATAAATACATACATATATACATACATACGTAGTAAGACAGACCTAGATTTCATTTAAAATTACATCAAGTGCAGCTATAAAAAAAAAACAGCAGCTACATTGATTTAATAGAAAAATAAGCAAGTAACTTTATTGCTAGGTAAAAGTGTACAGTTGACAACCACCCTAATAGTATTTCACCCTAATAAATTTACAGAGAAACAAACATGAGAGTTTAATGTAGCCAACTCATTCAATAAATATAACATAGGTAAATTATTCCCAGCATAGATTAGAAGCCAGAAATCCATCTTACTATGTGATAGCTTGTTGATATACTCACATCCTGGTCTTAGTAACTTAACCTGGTTTGCATGCTTATTTAGTTCCTACAGTTGCTTTTTTAATTAAGCTTCAATAAGAATTTATGTTCCAAATGTAATAATTTAGAACCTAAACCTAGATCTACCTTGCTACCTGTCTTTAAACCAGTGGTTCATGAGGACATTGTTAGGGCAATCTTCGTATATCTTGAATGCATTGTAAATACAAAAGAAAATATTTCTCAAAGTATATGGAAAAAGCTTTAGTTTTGTTTTGGTGTCTAATAACTCAAGAAATATAATCTAAAAAAGTAAAATGGCATTTTTTTTCGAGGCTGAGAAAATCAAATATTATTTAATTCATTTAAACTTTGAGAGCATTGAATATACAAAATTTAACCCAATCCCAGAATGTGTTTGTGACAAGTTAAAATACCTTCTACTTTTATAGGCTTAGCTTAAATAAAACTCATGATATAAAGACATAAGGCTAGTTCAAAATGATTTCTGTTTACACATTAATTCATTCAGCAAGATTTAGTTAAATATCTTAATCTAGCTCCACTTTTGCTATTGTTTGTATAAATATGTCAAAGTCATTCTCAGTACCTGCAAATGAAGTATAGCCATTACTATCACTCTGTCAGAAAGAAAAATCATAGCAAAGTGTCAAGAGCAGTGACAGAAATGACAAGTTCATGGCATAGTTTCATATTTTAGGAGACTTTATTTTAGTGTGATGGCCTGATGTTGCTTGTATTCTAATGCTCATATTGGTTCTTTAAGACCTATTTGCCCCAGAGATGAGAGAGTCTGCACCATAGACCCAAGTGAGGCTATGTGACCTTGCCTCCAAATTATTTCTGATTGGTGACTAATATGACAACAGCCAATAGTTGGGGAGAAAAGGCATAGGCAGGTTTTAGGGTTCCTGAGCTTGGGGGTCAGAGGAAGACCATAAGGAGAGAAGAAGGTGAGGAGAAAGAGAAAGTCATCATGGATTAAGAGTCAAGAAAACATGACCCTGAGGGCTGACCAATAGGAGTTGAGCAGTCCAGATGAAACATAGTAAGTATTAACTCAGGGTTATCAATAGGAAATAGAATTCAGTATAGAGGGTAGATATCTGCCTAGGTCTTGTGCTATTTAAGACTTATTATAAATAATAAAAGTTTTGTACCTTTTGTCCAGGAGCCAAATGGTCAAAGGTGGGGTAGAAATCCTGGATTGGGATTAAAATTTTTTACAACACTTGATTATATACTTCAAACAAAGGAAAATCTATTTCCTTTATAGTTATGTTAGAACCAAACACAGTATTCACTGACTAGGTTGGCATATGATAAATAAATAATTAAATATTCATCCAACAAACTAAACAGTAACAGATAACAACCTACAAATAACTTGCGATAGTTAGCCTCTGCTGGCCTGCACTGAACTGCACAGTCTCACAAATGAACTCAACTCACTGCACTAACTCCCAACCTATGGACTGAACTCCACTGCACTGAACTCAACTGACTGAACAGAACTGATTGAAATGACTGACACTCTCTCCCTGCACCTCTCTTGCATTGCTTCTCTTTGCTGTGCTATTCTCATGAGAGTTGGGCATATCCTGTCTCTGACTCATTCTGTCAAATCTGTCTCTGATTCATCACTTTTTCTGCCCCTCATTGAGACATCACTTATGAACATACTGCTTCCTTCTATACACTATTTTTTTTATTTTATTCTAGCTTCTCTTTTCTTTTTTTTCTCAATTTTTATTAGGTATTTACTTCATTTACATTTCAAATGCTATACCCAAAGTCCCCTATACCCTCCCCGCCCTGCTCCCCTACCCACCCACTCCCCCCTCTTGGCCCTATACACTAATTTTACCTTAAAGGTCTGTACTAAGGTTGTGTCTGCATTCCAGATGGATCACACACACACACAGACCTGGGCCTTTGGATGTGATTCTTTGCCAGAGCAGTTTCTTGATTAAATTTTCTCTACAACACTGAGCTGTGAGCATGCATGTGGGAAATCACATTGATTGCCTTGATTCTTGTGGGAAGACCCACCTCACTGTGGACAGTACTCTTTTGATCCTGTACTACATAAGTAGAGAGGTGTAGCTGAGCAGTAAGCATGCATTCATTTATCACTGTTCTTGATTATGGATAGTCACTTTAAGTACCTTCCTTATTTTCCTGGAAAAAAAAAGGGCTATAGCCTGTTTGTGCAAGTTAAAAGAAACCATTCTTCCCCTATGTTGTTTTCCATCTTGGTATTTTATTAGGGTAACAAAAATGAATCTAAAACAAACATACATCCCTAATAATGACTTAAAGGCTTCTTGACAAATTAGATCCTTCAATATCTACACTTTTAATTTGAGAATTTCTCATGGGATTGGATTATGTATATGTATTGTTTATTTAGTATGGCATGACAAACCAGAGACTTAGCTTATAATGCTGACTAACCTTTAAGATAGGCCCACTGTGTATTAGAGATACCAGAGACTTCTCTAGAATCAATAGACTAACTGGGATTTGAACTCAGGCCATCTGACAAAGATACATTCATCTCTATCTTATATAGAACTTGAAACATTCATGAAGTAATCATAAGGTTCAAGATTCTTATTCATTTTATTTAACCTGCTATGAGGTTTTTTTTTTTTCTGGTGTCCTTTTTCCTTTTAAAAATGTAGAGGGTACAGCAACAGACCCAAAGTGGGGAATCCAGCTCAAGGGGAGGTCCTAAGGCCTGACACTATTACTGAGGCTATGGAACACTCACAAAAAGGGACATATCATGACTGCCTTCTGAAAGACCCAACAAGCAGCTGAAAGAGTCAGATGCAGTTACTTGCACTCAACCAATGGACAGAAGCAGCTGTCCCCTGTTGTTGAGTTAGGGAAGGTTGAAAGAAGCAGAGGAGAAGGGTAACTCTGTAGAAGGACCAGCAGTCTTAATGAATCTGGACTCCAACCCCCCAAGTCTTTCAAACACTGGACTACTAAACAGATAGCATACACCAGCTGATATGAGGCCCCCAACACACATATAATAGAGGATTTCTGGGTCTGTGTTCATTCAGAGATGATGCACCTAACTAACCCTCAAGAGACTGAGGCCCAGGGAATTTAAAGCTCAGGTGAGGTAGGGTGTGGGGGCATCCATGTGGAGACAGGGTGGAGTGGAGAGTCAATGGGGGATGTGGAGCAGTCAGAGGGTGGGTGGGGAGGGGTGGAGAGTGCAATATGGAGTATAAAAAAGTGAATTTCAAATAAAATTAAATTTAAAAAAAGAAAATGTCAAAAAATTTTAATGTAATTATGCATATGCATATATATAATTATATACATACATATATACAAGTATGTGTATATGTACATATATACATGTGCATACACGTATATACATGTGCATATATATATATATATATATATATATATATATATATATATGTGTGTGTGTGTGTGTGTGTAGTTCACCATAACATGGTACACAATATCACATTTAAAGTTTTCTGCTTTAAAAGTTTATGTTAGCTGAGTGACCTTTTTCTGAAATACAGTTAATTTATTAAGGCATTCCTGCTTTGATATCTTTCTTACCATTTTCTAATATAGGGAACAGGGCTGGAAAAGAAGGAAATTAAGTGTTTTATGTAGTGACTGCCTTTTGGGAGACTCTTTATATAATATTTTCAGATTGATCTCCAGAAAACTGTAATATTTCCAGTAGATGATCCCATATCTACGGTAGCTACCTGTTGTACTGCATGGTTATGAAAATAAAAGGGCATGAAGTTATGAGGATGAAGTTGGTAGGAGAATGTTGAGGGAGAAGCAGAGGGATTTGAAAAGAGGGAGCGGGGGTGATATAATCAATAATAAGTATGCATTTTATACATGTGTGAATTTCTTAAAATTTAAGTTTTTAAAAACTTACTTTCGGGATAGCATTTGAAATGTAAATGAAGAAAATATCTAATAAAAAGATTGAAAAAAAATAATATAAAGCCAGAACCAGAAAAAAAAAAACTTAAGACAAAACAATTCTGAACGACAGATTTTATTTCTATCTTCACTTTATGAAATAAGAATAACAATAATTTAAACAGCATCTAAAGTCACAGAACCTAATGGAAAAAGTGTTCTCAAATTTGTCCAAATTTATGGTCTCCCCACATATTTTTGTCAGGGATAAACTGTCATTATTTTGTAGACTCTTTGGTTTTAATTCCATGTTATCCACATCACTTGAAATTATATTTCATCTATATTCTTGTATTCGTTACATTAAGTCAGATTATGTTCATATATGTTCAGTAACATATCCACCGAAGCTCAGTATTGAAGTTAACTACAGTTTCCTCCTGTATCTTGTTTATATAAAATGTGGTTAAATGAGGACAAGTATAGAAAACTGCTTTATATAATCAATGAAGGGCATATATTGATGGAAGTTTGCCCTCTTTGGAAAAACAATAGACACCTACGAGAGGATGAGAGTCTCAACTGGAGTCTGATTCCTCTGGTACATCCCTTGTCTCATGACCTCCCCTCATTATGGCAGAAACACTTAAAAATGACTGTAATCTTTTCAAACATAATTGCTTCTCATGATGACCCATAATATCTCCATTCCTACACTTAGAACAAACTTTCAACAAAAGAACTCAAATCTCTTCCCTTATCAATATTTCACCTTAACGTCTAAGATCTCTGATACAATCTAACAGCCTCTGTATCCAAAATGGATCGTTACATTATGCTCCTTGATCTAAGAAACTATTAATTAGTCAATAAATCCTCACTCGTTCAGTCTATTATCAATATAATGTGAAATATAAGCTCAGCCAATAGTAAAATTTAGAGTCACAGAGTAATTAGGTTCCATTCATCAGTTTCTGCTACTTGGCAGACAATATAAAGAGCAGGTGTAGAGTGGATTATTTGATTCATCATCTACTTTCTTGGAGGAGCACGTCCAGGCACTGCCCCTGTGACCCTGTCCATTGCTTCTGAGATCCCTGATTCACTGGTCCACACACCTCCTTGCCTTCCTTGATCTCACAAGAGCAATTTCTAGAATTCCAACTTTCAGCCTGGAAATGGTGGTTTTCATGGTGAGCCAGTCCAAGCCCTTAATACTTTTGTTGCTATCGCAAAATCTAGTAAAGTCACTGTCTATGTGCTTCCAGTCATAACTGGATAAATTGCTATATTTATCTTTCCTATAACGTGTTTTCTTTAAATAATTTCCCCTCACATTCCTTTTTCATTTCTGTGCTATATTGACACCAAATCTTGTGCGTCACTGATGGCAGCACCATTGAATTTTCCTGAGAAAGAAGGTAGAATCTCCTTAACATGGCATTCATGGAAATATTTCCCTGATAAACACATTTTCACCCTATCTTTGCATTGTCCTATATCAATCTATGAAAGTGTTTTAGCACTCAAAGCCCAGATCGTTGCTCTAATATTTTCTATTCTTATTGGTGTCATTCAGAATGATATTTTTTTTTCAGCCTTATCTGATCATACAGTTCTGGATTTTTTTTTTTTTATGTTCCCTGTCACTGTTACATGCAACTAGGCTATTGTTTCATAGATTATCTCTCTGTAGTCTCAATCTAAATATAGACAATAATCACAAATACACACCACCATCATGCCCTCTCTCCTGCTCCCCCGGTACTGAATTCCTTCCTGGTTACTACATGGAATAGTTTTATCAAGATTCTTAGTTGTAAAGACAAGACATTGATATGTCTTGCTTTCTACCATTTTTAGGGTTTTTTTTTTTTTATGACATCATACCACTGATACTAATTTTATTACTCAATTCCAGCAAGACACAAGGACCTACCAATTGTTTTCTGAATGTCAATACCTTAATACAGAGATATTTATTCCTTTCACCACTGCATGCACAGTTCAGCAGAAAGTGGTTTCCATGGGGTCCCTCGGAGATCTAAGTAAAGCTATGCTGTATACAGTGGAATTACTCACTGCTGTAGGGGAAGACGAGCCTGGGTGTTCCCAGTAGTCGTCCATGCATCAGTCTAGAAGTGAGGCTTGCCTTGTCATCTCAGAGCAACGTATATATGTCCAAGTCCCTAGCAGGATGCATATGAGTAAACGCAAGGTTTGTGGAAAATATTGGTAAGCATGTATTTCGGAAAAGTCCAAAATCAAGACACCTTTTGGAATTTTGGTTATTTTGGTTTTCTCTAGAAAATTTCCACCTAGATTATTTCCCATCACTACCTCGTATAAACCTATTTCTGAAATGTTGTGTTAAGAATAGACTTGCTTTCTCTTGCATCGAGTAATGGCTCAATAAAAATGAATGGTTCTGTCTATACTGTAAATGTAGTTTAGGATCATTTGCCTAACACTTGCGTACATCTCCCAACATTGCAAGGCATTTTCTTCTTATAAAACTGCCATATTTGCTGACATTTGCATACCACCCTCACCCCACTCCTAGGGAATTTGGTTTTCTTGGTTCTCTTGTTTATTAGAGCTGCTGAAATGAAGGTTTGCCACCTGATTCATTTTAATAGTTTAGCCAGAAACCTGTGGATAATGTATATTGGCTGCCAAGCTTGAGATAAATTTTGTTGGCGCTGTTGCAAAGATTTTGGCAGAATTAAAGTGTGCCCTTTGAAAAGGAAGCACGGAGGAGATGAAGGGATGAAATTTCAAAAGAAGGGGAAAAAACAAAACAAAACGTGTTTTGTCTTTCTTTGTGGCTTCCCACTGCTGTGGGAATCTGGTAAACACATTCAGCCATTCACTTTTACACTGCCTATGCCTCTTGTTAGTATTACAGTTAAGGAATGGATAGAAGCCTTTTGTGTAAAGGTGGATCCAATTCAAAGTCAGATGGCTTCAGAGGTTCCTTGGTAAAGCTGGCTAGAGGGTGTGATTTTTTTTTTTTTTATTAGAGATCTGGACAACTAAACAACTGCTTAAGACACCAGGAGTTCACTACAAAAAATACTTACAGGAAGACTTCACACTGTGGGTCACTTTCTCCCATCCAACAGTCTTGTTCAATGCTAGTTTTTTTTTGTTTTCATTTTCGTTTTTTGGTTTTGGTTTTCTCAAGAGCAACCGTGGAACTTGCAGAACCCAATAAAAAGTAAAACTGCTACAGCTTTTGATGAAGAAGGAGGAGAAAATTCGGCTAAAATGTATTAAAAATTAAAAGAAAAATCCTTTTTCCTTTTTTTTTTTGAGGCTTTTCCTTTATGTTTGATTATGGTATTTTGTATTCTAAATTAAAAATAAAATGCCAATTGTGGTATGGATCTTAACAGTGATCTGCATACTGTACAGTGCTATTGTAAAAATGTTAGCACAAAGGTATTTTACTTGTGTACTGGAAGCACCCTTCAGGTATGGCAATAGTACTGGATTGAGTTAAAGTCTCCCAGTTTTTCAATGCTCAATAGAGTGTCAAGTGATACTGTGTTCTCACTTGATCTGTCTATAAGCTGATTGAGCTACTAACAGGGTAGCATTTGAGAATTCCAGCCCAGATGTTTGGTGCCCACTTTCCTAGACTGTTTTGTACTGGCTATTTCCCAGGGTGGAACCACATGAACACGGATATTCTCTGAGCTTGGACTGAGGGTATTCGGGAACATCTTGTCATACTCAGACTTGTCAACCCAGGACAAGGAAATCATGATCCTGCCTCGGTTTTCTAAAGATCAAAGGGGACCTGAACATGATTCTGTCATCTCTTCTCAGATTCCTCCATAGAGGAGAAAGTTGCATCTTACAAGAATTTGCTTCAAAATATCTAAAGATAAAATGATTAGAAACATTAGGCCAACAATCATGAGCCGTTACGTTTCAAGTATAAAGATCTGGTAGGGGCTGGTAGGTCCATTTTCAGTCACACGGTTTAGAAGTTAGAAGTGGGGCCTCTGAGATCACTGTGGCAATGACAAAGGGGAAGGATGGAAGTCAGTGTGGGAAGCTTCACCCCGAGTTGGTTCTGTCTGTAAGCCAATATTGCCCAGACTGGTAAAGAAGCACCATAGCACTCTGGAGGTCTAAGAAACATAGCGTTGAACAGAAACAACCTCTGCCCATCATTTGCTGAGTATTAAAAGTGGTTGAACTGACTAGATTCAATGTTGAGTATCCACCTAAATCTCTCCATACCTTGTCTCCATCTTATTTTCTCATTAGTTATCTGTATAACTGCTATAAGATATTATAACTATTCTGAACCAAGTGTTATTTTCTCAGGATGACATAAGAATAACAATCTCTTGTGAAGAGAGATAAGGCATGTATAACTGTAAATCATACAATGCAACATAGGCATGGTACATACCATCATTTGAGAGAATCAGGAGGTCATGGCCATTCTTGGCTATACTGTGGGATTTAGGCCTTCCTGAGCTATAAGAGATCATGACACTCTGTCTTAAAAATAGATAATTAAGATTGTTTTATCTGACTTATAAAAGAGATATATTTACTCATATCCAAGTTTCAAAATATATCCAAAATCTGTTTATTTAATCACTTAAGTAAGTCCTATATTGACAATCCCAGAGACAATGCAGTGCTCTACAAAGATGCTGCCAAAAGAAAATGGATATTCCTGTCCTGAGAAACAAGCACAATAGATCCTTGAAAAACATTGTTCTCTTTCCAACTATATGTTGGAAAATTCTGGGATTCTGCCTTGCTTTAATGCAGTGGTCAAAAACAATGAACCTAGAAACTGATCATGAGTTTACAGCATATTAAGCAAAAACTCATTTCTATCACCCAAAATCTATTCCAGACATCCCTCAGTAGCTCTCTCTGCTTCCCTCTACTATGCCTTAAGTGTAAGTTCACTTTTCTGTGATACATCTGGAAAATGATTTGGAGAAAAATAATCTTAGCAACTAGAAAAACTTTTAGCATAAGTTTTCATCTCCAAAACATATGTTATATTCATGTTTGAGGAATGAACAAATGAATGAAAATGGCACTAATGTATTTAAAAAATGAGAGCAGTGATGCTTGGCAAAAAAAAAAAAAAAAAATCAATGGACTCCAGGATGATCTATGGGCTCAGTATAAAAGGAAACACGGGCACATAGTCCATATGTACCTTTTGCAGAAGAAGCATAGATTATCAACTGGAAATCAACTCACACTTCAAACCCATAAGTGTACAAACTATAGGCAACTGAAGAAAGTTGTAAATAGGAGAGGTGGCCCTCCCCAAAGGAAGTGGTTGTCCACTGGCAAATGATCAGTTCTGAAAATACACATACACGTAACATTGTATAGACTGGACAGGTTATATTTAGGAATATAATGTATGCAATAACAGCTAATGAAAAAGAAAGCATGGATTAGAAGGAAAGTTGAGAGAAGGATGAATATATGGAAGGGTTTGAAGGGAGGGAAGGGAATGGAGAAATATGATTATAATATCAAAAATTAAAAATGATAGAAAAAGACTAATGTAAACACTACTCAAAGGAAATCTTGTGTGTGTGCACATTAACATTAAACAATCAAACTGGCAAAAATATTTAATGAGGGATAAAGATAAATTTTTCATAAAAACAAAGGCACAATTCATTAAGGTAATATGAAGACTGTAAATGTGCAGACACTAATTAATGAGGTAAAACTACAAACATTAAATAACAGTTCTTAAAAAAAAATCAAAGAAAAATAGAAAAATATTTTTTTCTCAATAATTAAGAAATCTTAAAACAGTTACTAATACATTCCAATAGAATTTGAGAAAAAAATTAAAGGGATATTTGAATACTTAACATTGTTAGTCGATTTAAAACAAGCTAGAGTACCTTACCTGATAATATAATAGTCAGATATTGTTTGCTTTAAATTAGGCACAGAAGATTTGTCCTCAGTATCAGAAATAGTTTAAATAAGTTGAGAGACTTTTTAAGTCAAGTAAAACACAGGATGTCAATTTAAAATATCTATAAATTAAACAAACACCATTATTTGTTTACTTACATACCTATATACTTTTGGTGCTCGAGAGAGGACCTTGTGCTTGTTACAAAAATGCTCTACCACTGAGCTAAATTCTCAACCACAAACAAATACTTTTAAGTAAGCCAGGAGTAAAATTTAAAAAAGAAAAAAAGAAGCAGAAAATATTTCAACTTCAAGGAAAATAAAATAAGTCAAAATCATGGCAGTATAGCAACAGCAGAATTAAATACATACATTAGAAAATGAGTAAATTTGAAAATAACCAAAGTCCTCATGGATATGTCATCCTAAGATAATATGGAGGTAATCAAGTTGGCAATGAAAGAATCAGTGAAGACAGAATTATCAATTCATGAAATGAAGAGACAAACTTAGTGAATTAATTAATTAATTTGTTTGCTTGTTTGTGATTGTGCATGTGTTTGTGTTCATGTGTGAGCATACAAAAGCACATGCTGAGGCAGGTGGTTATTGTTTAAATTTCTCAGGTTTTTTTCTACCTCACTTTTTGAGACAAAGTTCAGCTCGTAATTTGCCTGGTCTCACTGTTCTGCCTCTCCCAGCATTGAGCATACCCGTGAGCACAATCCTTGCTGTTCTGGTGCTGGTGGTGGTGCTGGTGGTTATGGTGGTGATAGGGAGAGTGGTTGTTGTGGTAGTTTGTTTGGGGGATTGAAAGCAGTCCTTATGCTTGCACAGTGTATAATTTACAGATTAAGTCATTTCTCAAGCCCCACTTTAAAGTTCTTATTTATTTGTTGTTTGTTTGTTTAACAAAAATAAAATTTATTATGGCTACCAGAAGCTGGGGAGAAAGAAATAGGGAAAGATGATCAATGAGTAAGGCCTCATCTTACAGAAGCAAGAAGTTTGGGTGGTGTTTTACTGAATTGTTATATAGTTGTAGATAACAAAAATTATTGTGTATTTAAAAGCCTATTATGACAAGAATTTTTCATTGTTTCACACTAAAGAAATGATAAATTACAGATACATTTAATTTTCTTAAGTACTACATGTGTCAAGATATCATGTGGATCTCGGTCAATATACAAATTTTTCATATTTTTATGTATAAGTTAAAACTAATTCATGAAAATAACATTATGTTGAGGGTATTTACATAAATTGACACAGCACAAACTTGAAAGAACCTCAATAAAATCAATTCTCCTCTAGCTAGACTTACAAAGAAAATATGACACACAAGTGAACAATATTAAGAATGAAAAAGTAATTACTATAAATCCCATAGACATTAAAAGAGATCAACAGAATTTCAAGTAAAACTATGTCCATAAATTTGAGAATATATGTAAACTGGATACATTCCTTTAAAATATAAACCCAAAGGGAATCTAACATGATCTTATCCGTGTGGATCTGTATGTCAAATCCTGAGATATGTATGTTTAATTGAGAGTACCTACAGAATCTAGGAAACTAAAAATGACACCACTGCTGGGGATAGAAAAGAAAGATCTTAAGTGGGGAGGAAGATGGGAGAACAGGAAATGGAAATAATGAGGGATTCAAGTAAGAGAGAGAGAGAGGGAGAGAGAGAGAGAGAGAGAGACAGAGACAGAGAGACAGAGAGACAGAGACAGAGACAGAGAGACAGAGAGAGAGACAGAGAGAGACAGAGAGAGAGACAGAGAGAGAGAGACAGAGAGAGAGAGAGAGATGAGAAGTTAGAAGGAAAGAAAACCGAATGAGGAATAACTAACTCTAATGATGCTTTAAAAGGCCATATGGAAATTTATAAGCTTCATACATGTGTACATAGATACATACACACACACACACACACACACACACACACACACACACACACACAAACACACATACTTCGTACAATCATCTAAAGGGGTTTACATGGACTTTACACAGAGGACTATTCCCACCCCTGAAGCCTTAAGTTGCCAAATAAAATGCCAAACTCTAGGCGTGAGATATTTCCCTTACATTGTCGTTCAGAAGTGTCCAGAGACTCATAAAGCAATGCATGCTACTGTCATTGTTCTTGGTTGACCACAGAATTTAATGGTAAGACGTTCTTCCTAAAGACAACACAAATACTGGTCTCAGGGCAAAGAGAAGTCAAGTGCTTACTGACAAAGAGGCTCCCTCCCTCTTCACTAGCTTCCATAATACTAGAAGGCTCTGCGTAGGTTGTTGGAGTGGGGAGGATCAACAGTCTTAACCAGTTGTGAACCCTGTGAACAGGAATAATGATCAGCATGTAAGACATGTATGCAGTGGTGGAGCAGATGCTATGAGATAATCAATGGCTTTCTGATTAGATTTAAGGAAGACTGCACAGGAGAAAACTTTACCTAGTACTGAAAATATGGCCAAGGACCTGTAGTTGAGGAATTCCTAGGCCCAAGAGGTGAACCTCCTACTATTTAGTAAGGTTGAACTTTCATTTCTTATTTTTATTAGTTTTTGAAAGAATCAAATAAACTATTTTGATAATATTCTTTTTTTCTTCCCCAATCCTCCCAGATCAGCTCACTACCCACCCAATGTCATGGTCTTTCTCTCACTTAGTGGAAGAATAGATCCCCAGTTGTATTGTCCAACTACTCAGGAATATGGTGGTCTGTCCTGAAGTGTAGTTGATATATCCATAACTCACAATTGCAGATGCCTTCTAGGGTAGGGGTAGGGCTTTGTGCATACTTCTCTTCCTCTGTGCTAGTCTGTGCTTCCTTTGTCTGGCTTGAGCTGGTGCTTGTCTTGAGTGATTGAGGTACATATTATATATTGTATGTCTGCCTATACATTAACACACACACACAAATATACACAGAGAGAGAGAGAGACAGAGACAGAAAGACAGAAGAAAGAATGAAATTACCTACAGAAGAAAACTATAACCTGAAATGGATTTACTGGTAAATTCTATGAGACTCTACATAAAGTATGATTATTCACATATTTTTTAAAGCTCACCCAAAGAACAAATTGTAGCTTATTTACTTATGAAGTCACGATTAACCCGATATGAGAATGAGAAGAGATTTTAAAATTTACCAATATATCCCTTTATTCACAAGCCATGATCTTCATCTCTCTTTCTCTTCACAGTGCTTCTGTGCTAACCTTAATATCAGCATTCTACCCCTGCATGTGTCAAACATAACTCTGTTTACTTGTTGGCCTCACAAAACTAGTCATCCTTAGATTAAGTGTTATTCCACCTTCACATTTGACTGTTTAGCATCTATCACACAGTGTATGTTAGAATTAGCAAATAAATAGATCAAGGGCATGGGGGCAGTCAGCAGTAGAAAATGCTTTCACTGAATCACAATGCTACCTAACTTTCACTCATTTTGTGTTGTTCTGCATTTGAGACAGTCTAGGTATGTGTCCCAGGCTGTTCTCAAATTCACGATGAGGCTTTGAGCAAGCCTTTCTCTCACCTTTGCTTTTCAAGTGCTGCGTTACATACATGTGCCAAGAGTAACTGCTTACTATATTCACCTCTAGTCAACTGGTTTTATGAAAAACAAACAAGCAAAATCAATAAGCACTTTCATGTTTCCTAATTATCTAAGTCTTTTGATGGATATTTACAGTTTGTAATCAATTAGAGTTCAGATGAAAAAAAATCTTTGTTAACAAATAAAATAAAATAAAATAAATAAAATAAAATAAAATAATAAAAATCCTATCACCAGAATGTTGTGTGTTATTTTACACAGCTATTTAGTTACACTGTTTCCTGTATCTGTATCAAAGTCCATCCAGGAAAGGCAAAGCTCACAGTCATGGTCTCCTTGTCTTAGAATATTCTTCTTAGTGTAGGTCCAAGTGGATTCAAATGTATCTGTTTTGCTGTGCTTGTGCTGTGATTCAAAGCCAGACAGCTATTAATTTCCGAAAAGCACCACAGAAGCCACCAGGCTCCCTGACCCTCCATTTGTTCCTGTAGTATCCTGTGTCAGCTTACTTTGCACTGTGAAAGCTAACTAATTCAACCAGAGCTGACGACTTTATTAAGCAACTTCAAGTCCCCCACGATTGTATTTGTATAGAAAATAATTTAAATGGAAAATACCTTTGGGTGTTCAAATATAAAGAGTGCCAAGTGTGTGTCATGAGTAAGTGGGCCACTCACTAATAGATAGGAATACAATATGTGAGAAACCACAGACAACAGGGTTACTAAACCTAAGGTATCAGATATAGGTAGTTTTCACTGGTTCTTTCTCCAAGGGAAAAAAAAAAAAATCCAGCTATTTAATTTGATTCTCCTATAAAACAAAATAGTCTTTTGAACTATTCCCTAGCTGCTAAGTGTGACTTGTAAAGACTGCTTTAATACTCATTCAGCTAACATCCAACCCCTAGTCTATGCCAGTCATCCAGTAATACAAGTGTATACACATAAAAAAGCATATGGGTTTTGCTAAGGCTTTATGGCTCTTCTTTCTGATCTTTAGCAAGAACACTATCTTGTCAAAACAGATAGGCAAAAAAATCCACAAGTTGTTATGGCTACAGTACATATTGCAGCAATAAGCAGGAATGTGAAAATGTTTCTGGGGTATGCAAATCTAGAGTTAGATTCCTTTAGGTTTTCACCCAGGTGTGATGAAAAGAAGATTGTAAGGTTGAACGGATTTTAGACTTTTGAAAAATCTAAGTGCTGATTTCTCTAGCTCCTGCACATTCCCACCAGTATTATATATAGATTCCTTTTCCTGACTACATGAACATAATTTTTTGTCTCCCTAATATTTTTGAAAATATTATACATATAAACAATATATACATGTATACAATTAATTATGACCATATTATGCTATCTTTCTTATCTCCCTCCCATTCCTGCTGATCACATTCTCAGTTTCTCCCTGTGTCTGTCTGTCTGTCTGTCTGTCTGTCTCTTTGTGTGTGTGTGTGTGTGTGTGTGTGTGTGTGTGTGTGTGTATGTATGTATGTATTTAACTAAGTTCTATTATAATTATGTATTATACCATTAATAAGTGTTACAAGAATTTGAGTAACTTGATTTTATGATGCTAGACATTCTGAGCTTTATCTAAATTATTTTCTACTCAGTGAACTTTGAAGAGACCTAAGAGCTTAAATAGCAAAATTGTTTCTGTGATGGACATCATAGCAAATATGTTAGTTTGGCTTTGTACAGTCTTTGGTTACTTTACTCAATTCTGTTACTTTAGAGTGCAAAATGATTATAGACAATAAACATAGCTTTGTAAGTTTAGAAACAAGTTGATTCTTGATGTATGTAATCACTCTGAGCTATAGTCTTTTTAAAGTATAAAATAAGCATTATATTTTGGAATTACATTAAACGATTATGCAAAGGTATTAGTATAATAAGTATCCATTGTTTCATACCTGGTCATGATTATTCTAATTGTTGATCTTATTTTTCACACTTACTACATTTTCTATTTTTTTAAGCCAAATAAATGAAGATGATTTATATTTCTGCACTTGAATAAAACCATAGGGGACATGGAAACATAGCACAGAGGTTGAAAGCTCTTACCACTCTTGCAGAAGACCAAAGTTTGATTACTGGTACCAAAGTTGTGTGGATCACAATTGCCTGAAAGTCCGGATAGGCGATCTATCTGGCACCTCTGACCCCTGAGGGTACCTAACCAGACTCATGGACATATATTCAACCCCAAACTTCTTGCCTTCTTCCTGTAACCCAATGAATCATATCCTGTGTTGTCCACTGGAGCATGGACAACCTGATAGATCATATGTCCTGGAAGAAGACTGACTTCCTATCCCAGTAGCCTTGAACTGTCAAAATTCCTCAGTTAGGGTTAGGACTTCCAGAACCTCTACTCCATCTTACTGGATTTTTACCTGGCATGAGTTTATGAAGTTCTTATGCAAACAACCACAGCTGTTGTGTATTTGTGAGAATCATACTTATATTCATGGACTATACAGAGAAACCCTCTCTTAAAAAAAAGAAAAAGAAAGAATGAATGAATGAAAGAAAGAAAAAGGAAGGAAGGAAGGAAGGAAGGAAGGAAGGAAGGAAGGAAGGAAGGAAGGAAGGAAGGAAAATAGAGAGAGAGGGAGAGGGAGAGAGAGAGAAGAAAGGAAAGAAGAAAAAGAAAAAGAAAGGAAGAAAGAAAGAAAGAAAGAAAGAAAGAAAGAAAGAAAGAAAGAAAGAAAGAAAG
>NC_034603.1:60209438-60246630 GCF_900095145.1 Mus pahari
GTAATAAGGACACATGCTCCACTATGTTCATAGCAGCCTTATTTATAATAGCCAGAAGCTGGAAAGAACCCAGATGTCCCTCAATAGAGGAATGGATACAGATAGAGAATATCTATTTTCAATGAACCCAAATCTTACATTAATTTTATATATAAATCTTATATGTAATCAAGTTGTACAAAGATATTTCAGACTATTTGATTGGAAAAGGACTTTTTGATAACTCTTAAATGCCATTATTTGGAAATTATTTGACAGCTGGTAAGGATGAATTCAAAGCAAACTGTTAATTTATTGTCTTAACTTTTCAAAAGTAGTGGTAGGACATATTCAAACCAACCATGTCTTTTTTTTTAAATTATCTTTGATTTGGACATATAAGAGAACGTGAAAAATATGAAATGAAAATAAAATTAAATGATTTAGATTTAAAAGGAACATCCTTAAACAGAAAGCAAAATGAAAATCTATTTAAAATCTTACATATGAAATGTAGCAATTATAAGAGTAGTGTACCAGCAGATAGCTGAAATACTTTTGTCTCTACACTAAATACTAAGCATATAAAAATTGACCACTGAAGTTTAATACTAAAATTTGAATAATATTTATATTAATAGTAATATTGAAGCCTGCCTGTATATGGTATATGTGTGTGTGTTCACATGTTTGGAAAAACTTGCTTTTGCATGAATATGTGGGCCCCCCAAATTAACTTTGGATACCATGCTCTAGGGCTCGCCTCCTTATTTTTTGAGTCAGGGTCTCTCACTAATACTGGAGCTTATTTTTGCTCACTTGGCTGGGCAGCAAGCTCTGGGAACCAGCCTCCCCTTTTCTCCTAGTTATGGAGTTATAGTCATATGTCACGACATCTATGTGGGTGCTGACAGTCAGACTTCAAACCCTCATCCTTGCTTAGCAAGCAGTTTTCCCACCAACCCATGTTTCCCACACCTAAATCTGTTTTTGTATACTAAAAATTTATCCTGTGACAAAAATTACTTTGGTTGACAATTTGGTTTTAACATTTAGTCTGAAATTTAACTGAAGTACAAATGTAGGTGTATATAAAATATATGTTTATGTTATAATATAAATGTGAGTTCTTCATAATTTCAAAGTACTGATTTGGAAATCCTAGACAATTATTACTTCAAGTTTTAGTATTGTTCTTGGCATATCAATTCATAAAAGCGTGAGATGTCTAATTTTACAGATGATGGAAGAGACATTTGAGAAAGCTTGTCTATGTGTATCTAGGAATATTTGGTGCAAAGTAAACAGTTAGGAAAATGTACTTAGCTGAGGCTTACCACACAGCCCAAGGGCCAGGTAATGAGAAACTCAGATACAAGTTTAGAAACCCTGAAAAAGGTAACACAAATGTGTAAGATCACTAGAGAAAACCCTAAGAGTTATAGCAATCACATTAAAATTACAGTCAGTGGATTGACATAAGATGTAGTAAATTGTGGCAACATCATGTTAAAAATAATTGAGTACTTACATAAATACAGACAGTGAAAACATCTGAAAACTTAAAACGCAAAGACAATGAAAAGTTCTTTAATCAAAGGTCTCTAAGCAAGAGGCTGTTTGTAGTTGATATCTACCAGGAAAGAGAAAAGGGTTTTCCCATGGGATGACTTTAGGTATATAAACCATACTCCAGGGCAGTTCAGATGCCCAAGACTAATAGGCAAACACAAAATGATCTGCTTGTTTATTTGCATATTTGGTTGTTTTGTGGACTGTTTGATTCATTTTATTTTGCTTGGCCATTTTTTTTTTATTTTTTGTTTACTTGATTTAATTTTCATATTTTGAGTATAGGCCAGTTTTTTTACTGAAGGAGGTGAGGGAAAGAGAGAGTAGAAGGTGAATAGAGGAGGATATGAGAGGAGTTTGGGGAGAGAGTAAAACATGATCAAAATACGCTGTATGAAAAATTTTAAATAATAAAAAATTTTAAATACACACACAAACACATACACACACCACTTGAAAAGCTACCGACAATTTACTCAAAAAGTTAAGTGGTGATATATACCTCAACTCAAAAACAACCTATGAATCTAAACTACTAACAGACATTTAATCTATGCATAAAATTTCTCTATGCATGGTGAAGCTATAAGACCTAATAACCTCAAGTATAAGAGAATTTCCAAATATGCAACAGGTATTTACTAGAAAGCATAGAGGATCACTTTAAGCAAGGCAGTAAAATTGGAAGTGGTTTTGTGTCCGTGCAAGATTTCTCTGACAAACGCTGAAAGAGCTAGGGTCCTCTATATCAATGAATATTTAAGAGACCTCTAGGTACCCCATTAGGCATTTATTTCTGATAAGAGCTTTATGCTTAGCAGAAACTGCTTTTGAGTGAAATCAAAATCCAGCAGAAGTGTAATAGAAAGTAGCCGAGCTAAACACTGTGGAAAAGAATGGGACCCAAATATCTTAGAAAGTAAGGCATCATATTTTTGAACATTGCGACTGCAAAAGAAATCTCTGTGAAGTTATAATAGCCACATTTCCTCAAATGTAGGAAAGCCATTTTCTCATCAATGGGAAAAGGAATTATACCATAGTCAAATGTAAACAAAAGGTGTCATAAAATAAATGCAGATAGAAAACATAATAACATTTTTATAAATTATGAGGATGTATAAGATTTGTTCAAAAATAGATCAAAACATTAACTTTATGTATTTGAACCAAGTTCATAAGTTTAAAAAAACACTAGAAAAGAAAACAATATCACCGTTCAGAATTATCAAAACAAATAAAGCAGAGTATGGGACTAATGTAGCATTGTATTAGGTATGTATATTTGATATAACAAACCGTACTATATATAATATTGGTTTAATTCTAACATTAAGATGTGATATCAACATTTAGGGTGGACACAAAGGCTCATGTCTCTTAAAATATTGATACTCTACCAGTTTTTTTTTCCTACATTGACAAGGGACTGACAGAGGAGGGTGGAAACTGTGGTGGATGACTTACAAGACTAGAACTAGATACCCAAAGTTCCATATATTCTCTTTAATTGCTCTTCTAGAAAGGTCAATGTAAAGAAAATGAATGGGCTCTTCCTATCATCAGCAAGCACAAATGCACTTACCTTAGACATACAGTTTAGAGTTGTATGTTCCAAGATCACACTCTCAAGTGTAATGTCTTGTCGTGAGTCTCTGTTTATATCTGTTACAGGAGGAAGTTCCTATAATATTGGCTGTGTCAGAAAGTGATCTATAAGTTTCTCTTTTGGTAGCCTGCAAAATACCTTCCTGTATCAAGGGCACTAGAATGTGGGGGTGAATATAGACATTTACAAGCCTATTCTTTTGTGTTCAATGAGATGTTGTTTTCAGCAAGGGAGACTTCCTATCAGTTTGTGAATAGCAAGCTATTGTCTTGTCAACAGCTTTTGGGATTTCTGTAGGACCCCTTTGTCCAATAACTCAATTGGATGTAACTCAGCCCCAGTACTGGAAGCTTTCTTTGATGACAAGAGATGGACAGCTGGGACTCCCTGTTCCTCATTTTTGGAAGACCTCATTTGGATTGTTCTCCTAAACTTTAGGAAGTTTCCACTGTACCAGGTTTCCATACCACTTCTCAAATGCCCCACAACTCTCACTGTTTCTTACCACACCTTTCCCCTCCACTCCATCTCCCATTCTCCTTCTCCTAAAGTGATTTTAAATGCAAACATGTGACTAATAGAAAAATGAGGTGGCAATTTCATTTGAGATATGGAGTGTATGAAATAGCAGGAGGAAACATCAAGATTGTCTCTCAGGCTGATTATTAGGTACCTGCCTTGTCATAACTCATCATGTGAGAAGCATTTCATTTTTTGTTTCTTTGTTTACAGCTAAACAATTGTTTTGTTTTGTTTTAAGATTTTGAAAGCAAATAGGAATTCATCACTACAGTACTGAAAACTCCAAGACAGAAAGATGACTCTCATACTATCCCTTTTGTAAATTCGTCAAGTTTTGTTTCCCAGATCTTCTATAATATGGTCTACTTGCAAATAAATATATATTAAAGAACAAGCATATCTGACCTTTAGAATTCTCTAATAAAATATTTATATATTTTGTTTCTGAATATACATATGGTAAAAGAACATGTTATAGCACACACACATTCTATACAACAAATAACAAAATACATAATATACACATGTGTATTTGGGGGAATTTGTTTCTGCAAGGCATAGGCTCATAGTCTAACATAGAAGGCTTCATCTTCATTAATCTTGATTTCCAATAATTACTAATATTTCCTATCTAATTTAGGACAATGCACAACAATTATTTCTCAGTACATGATTGCTAACATTTTGTTTTTTGTTACTGACCTTTGAGAGGAGAAATAAAGGATGATGGCACACAGCTCATCAAGTCCTTTTTTTGCTGGAATTATTAGAGTTGTGGATTACAGCATGAACAGAAAGATTGTGGAGAGAATTAAATTAAAATTTGATCTAATGTAATATACACTTTTTAAGTGGTTTAATTGTTGATTATCCTAAGGAAATTCTAAGCCCTAACAGAGTGTAGATAGTGTTTCCCCTCACAGAGTGTAGACAGTGTTTCCCCTCTGTGAGGTGTCATCTGTGTAGCACTATTAAGACTTTGAACATCTTCAGTGCAAATGATCAGATATAGTCCCGTCCCTCTTGTCACCACAATGAGGAGAATTAATTAAAGTGCTTTCTGTGGGCTCGTTAACCCACCAATTAGCCATGAAACTTTGATTTGGGTGTTTGCTACCCCATAATTAGTCAAACATAACAGAATAGGAGTGGATAGCAGAGAAATTCAGCTGAGGAGTGTTCTGCCAGTTGGACCTGTGTCAGCGGCTACAGAATGAAAAGAACAATGCTTATTAACTACTACTCTAGGCTGTCTGCCTCCCTCAATTACCCCCACCTCAACATGTGTGACTTAGTCACTCAATCACTGTCTGAATCCACTCTACATTTTGCAAGTAAGGTGAACTTTTTCTCTGGTATCTTTCTTATTATCACTGCTAACCCCACAAGAAGGTATGCAATATCCATGTTTCTACTGTCCAATACTGAGAAGTTAAACCCATCACATATTTTAAAAACTTATGTGTCATAAAATACCACCAGGAGCTGGTTACTAATGCCCATAGCTTTGGTGGAAGTCTATTTTGATTGATAGATTAAGTTATATATTTATTTCCTACTGTGCATATCTCTTCCTATAATGTAGTTTATTTGATCATATGCATGTCCAATTATGGTATCATAAGAAGGTAAAAAGAAAATTCTCCCTAAAAAAAAAAATCACTTGAGAACACAGTTTCCCATAGGGCTTGCTTGCATTCATACAAAGTCAATTCAGAACAGATTGGGTTTTTTTTTATTCTTCATAATGGAATACATTGCACATATATTTGCATAAAATCTGTCAAAACTTGATTGTTGTTACTTGTAAAAAACTATACAGTATTTTTTAGGGAGAGTTACACAATTAGGTCAATGCAATGGGGTAGGTCTAAAGGGTTCTGAGTTTGCTAGGGACATTGTGTGAAAGGGTATGTGTGACTAGTACATGAAAGTAAAGGAGTCAGGATGCCAGGAACATCATCACAAGAAATGACAGGATGCATAGCCTAAACAAGGTATAGCACTGGATATATAAGTCATTCCTTATGCTTGTCTACCTCAGTAGTGATATCAGTCTTTCATTACCAAAATCTGGATCCTCTATGATACAACCTCCTGAATTCATTCACACACACACACACACACACACTCCTTGATTTGCTACAGACTCTCTGATTCATCAGCTCTTCTCCGTTTTCACACTCATTTCCATGATCCAAGCAATGCAACTTCTTGCATTCAATATCCTCATTGAAGGTTCATATTAATTGCCAACCTGAAGAAAGTTAGAATCAACCAAAAAGACAAGCCTCAGGGTTTGCTCATGAGAGCATTTCCAGGAGGGATAAAACTGACACAGAGTCACTCCTGGGAAAAAGCCAAGTGGCTGTCCACACTCACGGTCTTCCTGAGCGAGTACCCCTATCCCTGCTGCAGTCATTCTGCCACTGTCTGTTTACATCACATTTTAAGTTCATGTCTTTCCACTGTAGACTGAGAATCTGCAGCTATCCAGGAATCCTCAGTCCTTCAGCAGTAAATCGGAATTGCTAAACATCCAGCATCATTAACTGAGAAGTTACAATGTGAAAACAGGTACTATATGTTATTCCGTCTCTAACATGTAACCCGATCTAATAAATTCATGTCAATTTTACATACATACAACACACATGGGCAGAGGGAGCACTGTTGATTCAAGAACAGTTTAAGAGTGGCATAGAGATGGAATATTTAATTCCCCTCATAATGAGGTGCTTCTAAGTTTTCTACCTCACAGCCAGTTGAGAAAGAAATTCTTGATTTCTAATATGAAAGACAAGCTAGTAGCTTACACAGCACTAACATCTGCTATATCATGTGCTATAGATCAGCATGGCACCAAACTTAATCTTCAATTATTGCCTAGACTAGGCATTGTGTTAAATGTGTGTACAGAGAGCTCCAAGGCTTGCCAGGTTTGGACTGGACCTGGGACCTGAAATATACTATTTTTGTCCAATGCCTAAGTGATTTTTATGAATAGGAACCTATCTAGGACAGTAATATAGACAGATTGGATATTTAATAAATGATAATGGGCTTAATTAAACTAAAGCTGTGAATCAAGTAAAACACTCCCTCAATACATGTAATGACTCTCCTTGGAATAAAGAAAAGCCCACATATTTCTCAGCTTGAAATTCAAGATCCTTTATCAACAGCCCTGGGCCATTTCTAATTTTATATCATTGCTTTTTGCCTCTGTTCTACACAACTTCACCAGCACTCCACTCCCAAGGAAAGACCAAATCCATCAGTCATTCTGAATATTCATTGTTAATGTCATGCATTTGGCACATGCTTTTTCTTTTGTGTAAATCATCTTGCCTTCTCATCTCTCTTCCGTGTCCCTGTTTAATAGCAAACCTCTCCGCCAAATATGCATTTGAATATTACTCAATGTTTAGAACTGTAGATGTCAATTCCTTCTCAGATCCTACACTATATTCCATTGGCAATCTGTATTTCGGCTATCGTATATCACAGACTGGCATGTGTGCTGTGTGTCCGTATGGATTTTTTTTTTCTCTATGAGCCTCTAAGCAACTAGAGTGTGTTTTTAAATCACCAACATATCTAAAATACTGGTACTTATGGATACTTAGTCCTTGCTTATTGAGTAATAAATATGTATATATTTTTCACCGTTTATGTCTCACTCCAAGTGTTTTCTTTTTCATTGCAATAATTAGGGCTTTTCTAACAGATATATATATACTTTGCTTTTCATAATGACTAAATGTTTACTTGATGTTATAAAAAAACGTTTTTGTGGTAGGTCAATCATTTTTATAAAATACATGACCTTGGGCTTCATTTGAAAATAGAGTGCCATTAAGAGGCTGGAGACCAAAGTACATGAATGGACTTGTGATTTTAAATGGTACCCATGGCTTTTCTTTTGGGAACATACAAAAGGAGAGCAAGGGTTAAAGTCAGACCAAGTATAGAGATATTGGAATAGTCGAAGCTTAAAATAATGTTAGTTTATATCTTAGGTGTTATAATGAAGGACATAAGAAGAATATAGGATCTGAATTTATAGTCTGAAGGCAGAACAACAGGATGTCCTAGAGTAATACATAGAGGTTGGAGGAGCCCAAAGGAAGACATTTATATAGAACTATGATACCCAAATATTCACTTGCCACCCACTAAGATAAACTGCAGGTAGCAGAGGTGCATATGAAATGTCAAGGACTTCCAAGAGCTTAGTTGGGCTTATGATATTGAACACATTGAACATTATATATGAAAAGTTGAACATATGAGCCCGCAGTTTAATAGAAAGTGCTTCACTAGAGACAACTTAGGAAATCATCAGGGATACAAATAAAAACAAATGACAAGTAAAAATATGATTGTTATAGAAGGACTAGAAGATTATATTATGCATCAGACAAGTTATGGGAATGTAGTCCACACAGAAACACAGACTATCACAATGACTTCGCTCATACAACATGTAAAATGAGAACCAGAGATGATTGCTGTTGTGGTGTCAAAGCAGCTGCAAATTGGTGCTGGAAATACAATCTTAAAAGGCATAACTAAAAGAAAATGAGCATGGAAAGAATATAGAGAGTCTTGAACCCTTTAAATAATTGTTCTATACAAAGCCCTACAGAAACGAGATAGGAGCAAATAAAAAGGTAAAATCAAAAAGATGTTTAGGTTTAGCTGGAGACATTTTAAGGAAGATGACAGGTCCCTACATCAAGAATAATGTGTCCTTCTAACAGAGAGACACAGGTGTATCCAGAAAGAATTACTAGAGCAATACCCTTGACAAGGTATGAGGACAGAGCTCTACTGCACAGTGCGGGAGACTAGTGTCAAGTGGGAGAAGGAAGTGCTCATTTTTGGTAGCTGGAAAGAGGAGCACTGCAACCATTGGAGAAAGGAAGATTAGAGTTACAAAGACCTCAGTTCAGGCTGCTCATACTGAGCCCTGAACACAGTAAGGGCAAGAAAATTTGCAGAACTGAATTTTAGAGTCCAAATTTCAATTCTTCTAGAAGCTTCATTCGGAAAACACCCAAAATTCCCGCCTCTGATAACATCTAGGCTATTTTAGCTACCTTAAGTATGAGCTATCAGAGTTCCTATTATTTCTCCAGTTAGAGTGTTTTGTTGTCGTTGGTGTTCTCTCTCTCTCTCTCTCTCTCTCTCTCTCTCTCTCTCTCTCTCTCTCTCTCTCTCTCTCTCTCTCCATCCTATACACTGTTCCTGATCCCACTCCCCTCACAGAATCCTTCCCTCCACTCCTTCCGATCCTGCTCCCCTTCTCCTCTGAGAGGGTTAGACTCCTCATGTGTATCCCTCAACCCTGGTACAGAGTCCCCGCAAGATTAGGCTCATCCACTTTCACTGAGGCTAGACAAGGCATCCCTGTTGGTTAATGGATTCTACAGTCAGGCAATAGCTTTAGGGACAGCCCCACCCCTCATTCTACTTGTTGGGGGATTCATATGGAAACTGAGCTGCACGTCTATAACACATATACTGGGGGCCTCAGTCCAGCCCATGTATACTTTTTGGTTGGTGGCTTTCTAAAAGCTCCCAAGGATCCAGGTTAGTTGACTCTGTTGGTCTTCCTGTGGAGCTCCTGTCCCCTTCAGGGCCTTCAATCTTGGCCCCCCAGCACTTCCATAAATGTCCCAATGTATGGCTGTGGGTATCTATTTCAGTCATCTGCTGGGTAGAGCCTCTCAGAGGACAGTTGTGCTAGGATATTGTCTGCAAGCATAACAGAATCATTAATAGTGTAAGGGATTGGTGTTTACCTATGGGATGAGTCTCAAGTTGGGATGTTTATTGGTTGGCCATTCCTTTAGTCTCTGCTTAGTCTTTGTCTCTGCATTTCTTTTAGACAAGATCGACTTTGGGTCAAAAATTTTGTGGGTGGGTCGCTGTCTTTATCCCTCCACAGGTTGCCTGCATGGCTACAGGAGGAGACTTCTTTGGGTTCCATGTCTCCATTGTTAAGCAACTAGTCTAAGGTCACCTACACTGATGACTGGTAGCCTTCCCCATCCCTATATTCCCTGCAACCAATCAACCTCCAGCAGTTGCAGATTTCCCTGTTTCTCCCCACATCTGATCCTGACCCCACCATTTCCTTCCCCCTCCCCTCTCCCACCCAGTTAATTACCTCTTGCCCTCTGCTTCTTATTATTATTTTATTCCCCCTTCTAAGTAAGATTCAAGCATCCTCACTTGGGCCAGCCTTCTTTAACTTCTTTGGGTCTGCAGGGTGGATCACAGGGTTTTAAAGGACATCTGTTGGTAGGTACTCTGTATTTTTCCTCCAGAATACAGAATCAGAATATTGAAAAGCTATAGAAATAGCAGCTAAGCGTCAGTGCTTTTCTCTTAACCCTGATATACACGAGTAGGAGTGGAGGAAGAACTTCTCTCCTAGATGCACGAGATGTGATAAAGTGTTGCTAAACACTGAATGGGAGCAAACCTTGAAGACACAGCCTGACTATTAACTCAGGGAGCGCAGCAGAATGCAGTTGCACTCTTTGAGATAATGAATGGTCTCCTAGCTCATCTCTCTCTCTGATAAAATATTGGATGAAGATTCAATTACAAATTGGATTTCATATAACAAATGGATAAATGATAGCACGACTTCAGAAAGAGCAAAGAGTAAGCAATTTCTGCTGAAGCATGAGTTGGGACAGAGCCAGAAGCCTGATTTTTGACAAGGAAGAAAGATGTTCCAGGGCTTCTGAGGATGTCATTTGAAGTTCTCTAAGTTTACCAAGATCAGCAGCATTAATTAAACTTAATTAAAATTAGCACATTAAAAATTAAATGCTTGCAGTTTGAAGGGCAATTTTGTTTTTTTATAAAATTAAATCTCCTAGTACATAATGACCTGCTACTATAACTTACTCTGAGGAACTCATTTTCTGCAGTTACTGTCACAGTAAATGCTGCTGTGAAATAATGCCTGTCGAGGATATCTGCATTTATACACACGGCCTTTAAGGCATAGTAAGAAATTCATGATGAATTCAAAAGAAAGGTGAAATAAATGATAAACCCGAGACTAAAGACAAGAGTGGAAATCCTTGCTTCATGATTCATTCAAGCTGCAATTTAGGAGAGGTCATTTAATTATCGTGAACCTAAGTTCTTCTGTGTCCTACACTAGAATAAAAAATACCTTCCTTTGCATTGATACTTTCCATGACTTAATAAGACAGCATGTAACTTACCTGACAATGCCTGGAAAGTTGTAGACATTCAACAGATAAAACATGAACATGAACCTAAGAATGGCAGCCTGTAGACTTCACTGAAAGGTGCTACCATTTAAGAAGGATGACTTTCCTGTGGTCACAGGCATCAGATGTTTGCATGTCCAGCAGTTCCCTTTATTCCACGGATTTTTCTTTTTCATTTTCATGTATTTTTCTTATGCATGGGTTAAACTCAGCCTTCCAAGACATTTGCCAAAATGTTCCCCATTTAAATCCCCCAGCTACTAAAAATCCACTTTCCATCATTAAGAATTGCAACCTTTATGCAAACAGGCTATTTGGAGCATAGCTTGCTTAGGGATATGAGTGCAGGAAGCATTTAAGAGGAAAGACAACCAACATTTATTGTCCTGTGCATGAATTTCTCAACAGGAAAACACTTTGCCCCGTTGCTGTGTGTCTAGTAGGAAACAGGACAAGCTGCTGCAATTAATATGGTTTCTCTTTTGTAATAAACTCGGGTCATACTTTGCAATTCAATAGTGCTGACTCATTATCTAGAATGAAATTGATAGTTAAAGATAAGGGACAGCATATTAAAGGTATCACCATTCTCAACTGATTAGATATCTACCCCATTCTTCAATTAGAGCAAATACTCCATTTCTAATTATATCAGATATCTAAGTAGAAGGAGGTCTGCAGAGAAAAAAAAATACTGGGAATCTATTGAATATCTGTAATACAAATCAAAACCTGAATATCAAATCTAGTCCCAAGGATAATCTTTGGACTAGTCTTCCTGTTTTCCATAATGCTATTTTATGAACCTTACCCCCAAACCCTTCAATGTACCTTACCTGAAGCTAGAAACACATTCAAAGAGTGTGACTCAGAGATTTTATCAGGATCTTTGTGGATTAAAATATTAACTCTATATCTTACAACTTAGTAATTTTTAGTATCAATTGTATAAAACACACAAATTAACAACTACTCTCATTCACAGGAACATTGGAATCAGTGCTACAGACACATTTGTTGTGTTATTTGGTGAGTGGAAAGAAGGAAGTAAAAACCACACAGCCAAACTCTACATAGGTTCTCTGGAGGAACTGATAGCGTAAATATGTATTATGATTTATGATTGCTATGGTTGTGTTGTTTATCAACTTAATAGGACCTAGAATTACCTAGGTCAAGGATCTTGGTGCATGACTGTAGTCGCTATGTTAATTATGTTAACTGTTGTGTGAAGATCAGTCATAATTATGGGCAGGACCACACCCTATCCAAGGTGTATAAAATGAAGACACAGTGGCACTAGCAAGCATTGTTTTCTATTTCAGAATGGGAATGCAATATGACTGACTACTTCAAGATTCTGATGCCTTAACTTTCCACATGTGAGCTGTGAACTAAAATAAACTCTGCCTTTTAAGGTTCTTTTTTACTTTATATTTTGAAAATTTCCTACCTGAGTACTATATTTATATCATTTACATTTCTATCCCTCTCCAAATCCTTCCATGCTCCCCCATTCCCTCTCAAATTCATAACCTCCTTTTCAATTATTATTGCTATGTGCATATGTATATATAACTATAACCTGCTAATTCTATTAGTGTTGTTCATATGTATGTTTTCAGCGATGACCAATGTTTTTGTTTGTTTGGGGGGTTTTGTTTTGTTTTTTTGCAGCAGGAGACCATTGCATGAAATTATAATTGATCAAAATTCAGAGAACAATTGACTGTTGAGTGTTCAACCTGAAGATCCTGAACATAACCCCTACACCTAAGGTTCAGGGAACATCTTAGAAGATGGATCAGAAAGAATGTAACAACCAGAGGACCAGGCTTTCAACTTTGAGATAGTGTTATCTATATACTGTAGGGAAGCTATATGCACGACATCTCAACAACATGGTTACCTAAACAGAACCAGTGGCAGAAGTACACAGCATCAGTTGGCATGGCAACAAGGAAGGAAGAAATAAAATAAGGCCCTAGATGATTAACTACAGGCAATTAATGACTACTGAAAAAAGGATTGATGATTCTCTGATTAGCTACCTTAAATTGATTTTGTTGGGCTATATTATTTCAACACCAGGAAAAGATACTGAGACAACATATGTCATGGATAGTCCAACATTAGGAATCTGCAAAACAGAGACACTAAAAGCACTGTATGTCTTAGTCAGGGTTTCTATTCCTGCACAACATCACGACCAAGAAGCAAGTTAGGGAGGAAAGGGTTTATTCAGCTTACATTTCCATACTGGTGTTGATCACCAAAGGATGCAGGACTGGAACTCAAGCAGGTCAGAAAGCAGGACCTGATGTAGAAGCCATGGAGGGATGTTCTTTACTGGTTTGCTCAGCCTTCTTTCTTATAGAACCAACAACTACAAGCTCAGGGTTGGCAACACACACAATTGGCCCTCCCACCTTTGATCACTAATTGAGAAAATACCTTACAGCTGGATCTCGTGGAGGCATTTCCCCACCTGAAGCTCCTTTCTCTGCAATAACTCCAGCTGTGTCAAGTTGACACAAAACTAGCCAGTACACTGTATCTGCATAGCTAATCATTTCACAAGACGGACTGACTCAGCCATCCCAACCAGTCTCTGATAGTCTGGACAATTTCCTGTAGAGTCCCTTGTCTTCAGTCCACTCCAAAGGTAGACAAGCTAGTTTCCCATGCCAGTGAAGGATGGCAGCTGAGGTGGCAGCAGTGGTGGCAATAGAGTAAATGTACTCACAGGCAAGGGGTAAAAGGAGACAAACAATAAAAACATTATTTCCCTGGATCCTCCTTATATATGAGAGCCATCTGGCAGAAGATTTTCCTCCTTCATTTAATCCTTCTAAGGAGTCCCCTTTCAGATGTACCCAAAGTTCTTTTTAGTTGATCCCAGATCAAATCAAGTTGGCCACCAAGGTTAATCATCTCAGCTTCTTTGCTCCTCCTAGGGATGTATTCATGTCTTCTTTGTAAGGTTAGGAACCTCAGTGAGAAATGGGAAATTTAGTTATGGGTTTTGTCCTGTGTCCTTGCATGCTGCTGAGAAGGTTGGGGTGTTGTTTTCCTTTTAGCATGCCAAAGAGGAAGTCTCTTTATACATTTCTATACAAACCACTACAATCTAGAGAACTTGTAAGAACAGAAATTCATCTTTGCTCATTTGTGGAATCCAGACATCTGCAACTAAACTGCCCATAGAATCACTCTGCATGTTATAGGAGGGAATCCTTTCTTACAAATTCCTGCACTGGGGAACAGCAGATGATCTTGGCCCCTGGCAGCAAGGCATCAGTCTCTGCTTCTAACCTTCTAATTGTTTTCTCTTTCTCTTTAATCATTTAAAAGATTATATTTCAGTGGGTGTGAGAGCCATCTCCATTATACAAAATGATGTCATTTTAGTATCTTTAACATAATAGACCTGCAACACCCTCCCCAAGATTTTGTTTACAATACTGGAATTTTAAGTGTGGGTTTATCTCTATTGAGCTACTATCCCCAACAGCAGTTATGTTTGCTCAGCCCAACTCTCAGTTTCAAGGTTTTCTTGGTCCCAAGACAAGTGCTTCAGTCTTCTCAACATCTTATATGGTTTGATAGTGAAACAATTTGTCCAATAAAGATATTTTCGTCTGTGAGCTAGTCAGGGGCCCTTGTTTTTCTGTATTTCTTTTTTCTCTTCTCTTCTCTTCTCTTCTCTTCTCTTCTCTTCTCTTCTCTTCTCTTCTCTTCTCTTCTCTTCTCTTCTCTTCTCTCTTCCCTTCCCTTCCCCTTTTCCTTTTCCTTTTCATTTTCGCTTTTCTTTTCTTTTCTTTTCTCTTCTCTTCTTTCCTTTTCTTTTTTGGCTGTCCTAAATTGTTTTTTGGAAGCTGGGCGGTAGCCTGATCTACAAAGTGAGTTCCAGGACAGCCAGGGCTACACAGAGAAACACTGTCTCAAAACTAACAAAAAATGTTTATTGGATATGAATTTTACAAATATAATGTGTATTAGAGGTAACGGTGGAGCTGGAGGGTGTTGTACCTTCTCCAGGCTACACAGGGAGAACCACCAATAGTGTGTTGGAAGCTGTGGCCACTTCCACGGCCAATCCCGTGGAAGGCAAACAGACTGTCTCACCTGAGCAAGGAAAAGTTCAAACAACTGAAACAAAACTAATGGCAAATGTGTGCCAAGATAATCAAATGCCCTAGCTCAGAACATGACTTGCTGAGTAGGTCCATTTTCGTAAGGATACTAAGGCTAGGGATTAGATGTGTCTGCAGAGTAGAAGTCCATCAGAAAGAAAAGAAGAAACAGGCAAAATCTGCTACTTTTAGGAGGAAGCTATCCAGAATCAAAGAGAAAACACACGGTAAGAGAGTAAGCAAGGGGCATCTTAGTAACTGAATGGCATAAAATATGGTGATAGGATATTGATATCATAGTAAGATGAGGAAAAACAAGTGGTTCATACCTAATGTAGGTAAGAATATAGCTTTCCAGAATTACCTAAGAATTCAGGCTAATTAATCATAGTAATATTGTTTTTATTTTTTTTATTTTTGAGGTGACCACATAGATGTCTTAACTTTCTCTGTTCATTATAAATACACTTTTCCCTTTTCCTTCCACAAGATCTAGATCCTAACTGTCTTGCCCCAGTACTGAGAATGGAGTGCCCAATATCAGTCAAATAGCAGCCGAAGAAAGGCAGAAAATCTAATCACTATAATGAGTGGATGGTCAAACACACTTAGGGCACCTTTGCTCTGCCTAAGATTAGGTGGGAGTGGGAATAAAATATCCTCTTCAGTCATTGATGAAATTTACACGGAGAAAAAAACAAAGTTCCCTTATGACTGTGAATCCTTCATATTTGTTTTCTTACCACTTTAATCCAAAGATGAAAGGAGGGAGGGGAAATGAGATGAGGTGGAGGCTGACATGCTCAGTCAGCAGGCAGCATCTGACAACCCCAGGAGCCCTTCTGTAAGTAGTGTGGGAAAGCAGTAGATACTTGGTACTATAGTAATTCATTTCCATACATCAGGAAATTGACTGAACTTTGTAGGATTCAGTTTCCTTACCTATAGAAGAGACAACCGACCTGTATTGTTTGGAGACAGCTTGAATATTGACATCTTGACACTGTCTGTCACTTAAGTGTGCAGCTCAACTCCCTTCACTACTTAGCTCTAATCCAAAGTATTCTCCTGCTGCAGGGAGTCTACCTTCAGAAGGATGATTATTCCGTGTGCAGCAGTGTGAGGCTGGTTTCTACAGTGAGCATCTGTTACCGCTCAGGTAAGAGGCTGTTATGAATCTCTAACTCTCAGATGCATGTGAGTCCGCCTACTGTGTGTGCCAGGCAGGGGAGAAGAAGCAACCCAACAGGAAAAGGACTGAAATGCTTGAAAAAAAAATCATTAAATAGCCCCCAGAAACCCACAATAATAAAATGGAGACGAGGAACACACATCCAAGCAGTTATCAACAAGCACAGTGTGGAAAGAGCAAGCAAACTCGAAGCCTCTCCGTGCTTTGTCTCTCCCCGAATCAGCTCCTGGGCTCCCAAAGAGAGTCAAGGGAGCAGTTTGCAGTTTTCAGCAGCTTCTGGCTGAGCCACAGAAAGGAAATTAGATTCTGCAGTGGGGGAAGCCTGAGTGAATCTCAAGAGCCAGTATCAACATTTAGATTACGGATACAGCATTGTGTAATTTCGAAGGAAACATGCTTGAGAAAATCAAGAGTTAAGGTTCAAGTAAACATTGTTTCGGAGTCTCGGGCTGGCATAATCACTTAACTTCTACGAAATGAAGAGAAGTACCATCCAATGGCAGAGCGTCTTCATAAGCAGAGAAAGCCTTATCACTCTCTGAGCAACCTGCAGCATTCATACCACTGTCTCAAGCACTCTATGCACAATGTGTTGAATGGTTTCTTGTGCCTGCCATTTCAAGAGAGTTTGGAGGTAGGGGTGGGGAGCTGGAGGGGAGGGGGTGGGGTAAGTAATGGGGCTGGGTCCTTGTTAAGCTAGGGTCCAGTGAGAAAGACTGGCGTGGAGCAGGAGCTTAATTTTTCTGAGGAATTCTGATCTATACTAAGATTGGAAAAGAGAGACTGTGTGAACTGGTATTATGTAATCATTTGACACAGGAAGGAAAGGTGCAGAATGGTGTTTTAAGATAATAACAATGAGGCGAGAGGACAAAAACAAAGAGTAACTAGTTAGAGTAGAAAATGAGCCACAGGCATCTTAGGGCAGTCTGACACTATAGGCTTGAGAGGGAGGAACGCAGGTACATAGACAGATAGTGATGACTAAGGCAACTGAATGCCATGCAAATGGAGTGCAGACAGATGATGGGGAAGAGGAAGAGAGGAAAACCTGAGATTTTACACAGGAGCAAGGCAAAGGGAAGTTGCTCCTTGCTTGGATTCACATTAGACTACTTATTTTTCATTCTAAGACCTATTAAAGCGGTCTTTAACTGAAAGTGAAGTAGGGAGGATTTTGGATTATTTTATATGATCATATATTAATGAATATTTTATAAGTGATCAAAACAAAATAGAAATATTTTATTTTAAAAACATACTGTGTGGAAAAGAAAAGTGGTAGATGAGAATTATTATAAGTATGGCTATTAGAAGTATGATAATGCCAGTTGCAAGAAGAAATGCTAGACACTCAGGATGATGTCTAGAAATGAGAGGGAAAAAGAAAATCTAAGAGTCGGTAGTTTTGTTGTTGTTGTTTGTTTGTTTTGGTTTTGTTTTGGTTTTTTTGTTCGTTTTTTTGTTTGTTTTGGGTCAACAGAATAATCTTTGACAACTATGCTTCCATTTTTGAATATGTGAGATGCTTCAAATCTCTAGCAAGAAAAAAAAAAAAGAATAAGATAACAGGGCAGAGGGTAAAATAAGAACTACCAAATCAAGCACTCTAAACCCTCAGCAGGAACTGACCTGCAAGCTCTGTTTAACTATCAGCTGGAGTTCCCAACAGAGAGAGTCCCAGCCCCCTGGGGGTGATGCTTCCAATTGGGGAGAAAAAAAAAAATCAGAAAGGTAACATCCTCAAACTGGGATCTTAACAAAAACCAAGCAAAAAGTGAGAAGGCACCTTTAAGGGAGTCAGCCAAAGCTCCCCATTGTCTGCAATGGACCAGAGCGCCCCCTTGCGGGGAGATTGGAGGCTTCTAAGTAAAATCACCAGCAGCAACAGGTAGAGATAATGTCAGCAAACTGGGCACTTGAACCGTCCAAGAGATACTGATTGGTGACTGTGACAATCAGCTGGAGTTCTCAGTTGAACTATATCTCCATGGCTGAACTTCCAGTTTCTTATTCCTATTGCAGGCCCTTTTATACTATAAGATAAACAAAGAAACCCCTGTTAGGAGTGGTTTACCTTCCAAATGTTCACAAGCACATGATGTACTTACTATGGCTGTTTTGCTGTTCTCTTCCCGTGGCTGAGTTAGGGGACCCAGGGTGTGACCAGACAAATGGTCCTAGAGGACACAGAGATAAAGAAGCCTGAGGTTAAAATGGGCGAAGGGGAGACCCAACTCAAACGACAGGTGACGATTTGGCAATATTGGATTCTTTACAATAGGGACTACCCTTTACAAAGGGAACATTGGGATAAAGAGAAAGGAGAAACCAGACGAAAAGCTGAAAAATCTATTGACTGAGCATAGGGGAAGACAAGTCTGTAAAAGAGGTTAGCAGACAGAATAGCAGTGTGGCATCATGGGAAGAAATAAAGACATACTATTGAAAACAACTTTAGAGGCTTCTGAAGACAGTGGTCATTATCACCTGATAGAATGTGTAGTCTCCAGTGATTTTCTCCTGCTCTATGGACTGTTTCCTCTATCATGGAAAAGCTGTATCTGTCTGTGCTGTTCCTGTATTATTTGCATACTTGTTCAAAAGGAATCATTTGCCCATTCCAATATATTCTCCTTATTTTCTTCTACTAGTCATGTGATAACTGGTGAGAGACAACCGTCTTGTTTCATTCTTTATCCAATTCCCCTCCCTATACTCACCCACCTCACACACACACACACACACACACTTTTTTGTTTCATCAGAAAAACAAAGCAAAACAAAAACCTCTCCTTTCTCTACTGAACACTTTCTGTTGGGTTTCTGACCCTGTCAAGGGGGTGAGGTGCATATTTAACAGACCAAAGTGGACCTGACCTCAGGTTCTTCCAGTACCTCTCAGTCCCTACCTGGTCTACCTGGTCTCTTCTCTGATCTTCCAGGGGCTGGACTGCCCCTCCCCAATATAATCCTCCCTATATAGTCTAATCATTTTGGTCTCGTCTCCCCTTCTCTCCCGCTCTCTGCATTCTCTCTCCCTGCATGCTCCTTCTCTCTATCTTCTCCATCTCTTTGTCACCCTCCCTTGGTCTTGGGACCAAAGAACCTTCTTGAGAGCAGCTTCCCAATAAACCTGCCCTTATATACTTTAATTTGCTTTGAATTGGCTCATTCTGCCAGCATAGAATAACCAATCATTCTCAGCACCTTTGTGAAGATCAGTTGGCTGCAGATGTCAAAGGTTATATCTACACAACATTTTCTGTCTTCTTGGATATATTTAATTGTAAAACTTCAGGTATATTCTTAAATTGTTACAAAGAAACCAATCATCCTCAATAATTAAACACATCTAAGAATATTCTAGTTGACTTACTGACATTAGGCAGGTCACTGTAAGATTCTTATAAGACTAACATGGCATAAAAGTAAAATCTGAAGAAAAAAAAAACAGGGATTTGCTGAATAGCTGGGATGTGGTGCTTCAAAATCAACTAGAACACCTTAGCAAGAATGAGAGGGAAGAATTAGGATCTGTTTAAGGCATAAGATCCAGAACTCACCATGTTTGCCTTAATTCCTATGTCTGCCAGTTCCTACCTCTACAAGTCAGGCCAACCTGCATGAGCTTTTCATGTGAGAAATAGTTCACTAGCACAACTGCGCTACAAAAGCACTAGATAATCTTGTATTGAAAGTTTAATGTGTTGTCAATAGTCTATTTTACTGAAAATACACACACACACACACACACACACACACACACATATATATAATGTATAATGTACAATATATCATATAATATATATATCATATATGATCTACAATCATATGTACTATATATTACATATATAGTATATATGACATATGTATATGATATATTGCATATATACTAAAATAGTCCAGTAGTATATCAATATGCTCTGTACGTAAGAAAGGAATTACAACACCACTCATACTATCTTGGAATTTTCAGTAGCACAAGCCTATGTGGATATATAAGAAACTGAGTAGCTAATGAGATTTGTTTTAGTCTGTGTTCTTTCTAACTGCATTTTTCTTGCTCAGCTGTGGGAAATGGAGGCATCTATGCATACCATCCACATTCTATACATGAATGCCTCACTGAAGAATTTTAAGGAGATCTTCAGGGAGCCCACCAAGCACACTGCAATGATTTATCTAATTTATTCCAGACTTTTGTACTGATTGTTTTTCTATTACAGGTGCATGTACTGGGGACTGATAAGATTTAAAAAAAAAAAAGGATACTGTGTAGTACTGTATAGTCATTGGGTTGACTTATACCTAAATGAAGAAGATATACATACATTTAAAAAACTATGTCATCATAATTAATTAACAATAGTAATAGGGATGATTACAGTAAGGATGTTTTTGGAATGTCAAATGATATGGGATGGTAGTTTCAGACCAGTGATTTGGAGTTCCTTAGCTTGCATCGCTGGACTCAAATTCTAGGATGAATTGGAAGATCAGCATGCCTTGAAGTCCAGACAGTTCTGCAAGCAGCATCAAATGGTGGAGCTGGGACCAAGCCAAAGAAACTAGAGCCAGCCTCTCCATCCTTCCTATGCATTAGAGCTTTTAAGAATTTTAAAAAATATATGAATGGCTGATCCTCCCATCAGAATAATTGAATCAGAATTTCTGAGACAGGAGATCTGATATAAGTATTTTTTTAATACCATTTGGATTCATGTGCAACCTGTAAACAAAGCCATTGCAATAAGTAGCAGACTATGGCCTTGTTGGACATCAATGGGAGGAAAGGCCCTTGGTCCTGTGAAGGCTCAATGCCCCAGTGTAGGTGAATGCCAGGACAGGGAAATGGAGTGGGTGAGTTGGTGGGCAGGGGAAGGAGGGATGGGATGGGGGTTTTCAGGGGGAAATGAGGAAAGGAGATAACCTTTGAAATGTAAATAAAGACAATAGCTAGCTGATGCTTTTACCTGCTGAACCATCTCCAGCTTGAACCCAGACATAACAGATGAATGAATGGAAAAGATGTAAACTGAGATTTCTAAAGTAGCACATTGTAAAGAAAGTATGAGTCTAACCAAGCAACTAAACAGAGACAACAAATGCCAAGGTTTGAAAAAGCAAAGTTTTTGGTATTGAGAATTGCTACAACATCTAATGTATATGGTTTAATTGTTTAAACTGAAACACATCAATAAACAGGGTATTGTGGTGAGTAAAATTTTTACACTTTGTTAAAAATAAAGAAAATATCTGATAAAAATTTTAAAAATAAGAAATAATTTTTTTCAGGTTTCTCCCCCCCCCCCAAAAGACAAGGGCAGATAAACCAGAATAAAGCAAAGGGTTCCAAGGCCACTCTGGTGTGTTCCACCCAAATTAAGAGTGTGACATTACTGGAGGATATGAAGGAAGGCAGAAAATTGAGCCTCATCTCATTAGAATGCATATGGCAACACATGTCCCTATGTTGCCTTTGTACATTAACATTTTAGAAGTTTTCCTACAGAGCTTTATTATTTTTTTTTTTTTTTTAGTATTACAGTGACCCCCCTCAATTGGCCTTCTTGCTTTTACCCATCTTTCTAGAGGTTTTATGTTGATAATATCTGTAAAGTCAAGTCCTAAGCATATACATTCGAGTTTGTCTGAAATGTTGCAAAAATGGTTTTCTTAATTGAAAAAATTAGAAAACCATTTAATAACTAGGTAATTTACCAAAAACTGTTAGAAGGACACCAGAAGGCAGAAACGTGCTGAGTGAAAGTCAAGACTCGACAGACTGTTCTGCAAATGCTCTGTGCTATGGGAATGGATCATTTTAACAGCCTACGGTCAAGTCCATATCAGTTCTGCTATCACAGCAGCAATCTTAGTATTTGTAGACAAAATTCTACCCTCCTGTTCTGCCTTCTAGAACTAGTCCTTCCCTGGAAGATGGAAAAGTATGATTTATGCAAGGACTATGAGAACTATAACTATAATACTTCTGCCTACTTAAGATTGGCACTAAGATCCAACAGAGGGCACAGCTCTTAAGGCAAGTCAGATACGCAGGGACAGAGCTCTAGTTATCTGAGAACCCAATGTTAAAACGACAGATCTCTCCAAGAATCAGGTTACTGCCAACCAAACTAGGAAGGATCTTGAAAATAACTCTCTGCGATTATTGCTTAATTATGATCAAATTCCTTTAACTATAAGAACAAAGAAAATCTATAATTTATTGAGTAGTAAATATTAAGCCTAAAACAGGAGAACTCTTATTTGTTCTAAACCATAGATTTCAAATATCCAATTTTAGGTCAAAATTATGAATCTCATCAATGTGTAAAATTAACACGTGCCAAAAATGAAATTTAAATGGGTAGGGAATTGGAAAAGACTGTTATTTGCAAGGGCAATATATACATCAGGTACTTGCAGAGATGTACTTGAGACTCAAGGCATTCTACTTTCATTATTTTGCTAATAAAACACTGACCAAAAGCAACTTGGGGAGGAAAAGGTTTATATGGCTTATACACCCATGTTTTTATCTACCACTGAGGGAAACTGGGACAAATACTCAAAGCGGTAAGCCAAAGGTAGAATCATAGAGGAACTGCTTGCCAGCTAATTATCTGTCTGGCTCACAGGTTCGTGCGTACATAGATTTCTTACCAGACCCACCTGCTTAGGAAATGGCACCAACCACAGTGACCTAGGCTCTTAAATCAAACAGGACACTCATGAGATTCCCTCCCCCACAGATGTATCTACAAACCTACCTAATAAGAAAATGACTCTGCTGAAACCTTTTTGTTCTGTCAGGTGATTCTAGACTATGTCAAGTTGACAGTTAGTTATCTAGAATATAAGGTTTCCATGTTCTTTAACCTACAGGCATCTATGCAGTTCTTACCTGTGTTTTCTGCAAAATGCCAACACCTATCCTATGCACTTATGATTCACTTATCATCGTGTTTTTATAGGAGAAAAGTCAGAGATTCACTGCAGACCTAAAACTGCCAGAAATCACTGTGGAAACCTTTTACTAAAATTCATTATCTTGATAAATCCACACCAGAAAAAAACCATTTGGTGCCAAATCCCAAACACACTTGACTTCATTAAGCTGACTTGCCTGTGCTCTGATTAATCACATTTTTCAAAAAGTTGAGAATTTTCTTTCTTTCACTTTCTTTTCTTACTCAAGAATTAGAGTATCTGAGTAGCAAGATCCTGTCTTTTTGCCATGGGGGGAAGGTTCTTGAGCATTCTTCTTCAGCCTTTTACCCAGAAAAGATGCTGAGTCTTCAAAGTATAGCCTAAGTTCCATTCAAAAAAACTGTTGTCTGTTGCTTATTGAGAGAGCTCCAGTATCCTCTCAAATCAAATCGAGTCCCAAACAAATAAGAGTAGAGCGGAGTGATTACAGGGAGTCTGTGTTGGTCCTGCTTTAGACTTCAAGAGATAACTCATCCACAGTCATGATTAACAGTTTTAGTCACTGACTATAAATACATGGAGAATTCTGTTTCTCTTGTTGTGGTGGTTGTTTATTGGACTTTTTCTGATTTAAATTGAGCACTGATTAGCATAGAATAATCAGCTCCTAGAAATGAATTCCAAACATTTAAACAACAATTATGGAAACGCAATTATAACTTAATGTTGAGAGATCTTTGTACCCTACAGGAGAACATCTGCCCAACAGCCAGGTGGGCACACAAGAGCGGCAGAAAAGGAGGATTACCTACTGACCTGATCTTCAGGAATCAAATCTCTGCTGTCTGAGGCATGTTTGGCCCAGGGAAGAAATTGGATGCAGTCAAGATCCAAATAATGTGCACATATTTTAATTTCAGACCCATAAAAAGAATTAAAAGCCATCTCTGACTATAAAAAGGACTTATTAACATAATTATTCCATTTCTATCCAATTAAACACCATCTGTTCTGTGTTTGTAGATGAATTCTTTCCCTTTCTTTGGCCAGAACTTCACAACAAATGGGGGATATTCAGTATCCACCCTTGGCCTGAAGTTATCATATTTTCTATATCCCAATTTTTGTCCTAAATGTGAGCTCACAGTCTACACCTCCATGAACTTCCTAATACCATTTTTTAAATGAGTAAAAAAAAAAGTTCACCCCTTTCTTTAATCAAATGAACAAACAAAGCAAAACACAATAAAGACTAAAATACAAAACTCATCGCTTTCCTGGATCATCTCTTTGCTACCCAACTCCAAGAGTTTGCAATATATTTGTGCAAGCAAAATGATGTGGCTGACTGAAAGACTCCAGTTCAATTCTATGGAGATTTCCCTAGAGAAGGCAAGCTCCATCAAGAATTCCACCCCGTGCTCTGAGCCTTTGAGGACAAAATTTTCATCTTGTTCATAGACATAAGCCGACCAACTAGCAGACCCTTGGGTTCAATGCAGATCGATAGAATTGCTTTAATTAAATCAAGTAATTACAGGAAACATGCCAGAATGGCCAAATCTCACTGTATGGTACATGCTTAAAGAAGCTGTCCTTAGGACAGTTTCGGTGACATGCTGGGCTCAAGGTTGAGAGTCTAGGCACCCTACAGTTCTGTAATTAGTATTAACCAAATCAAAGTTACTAAACTATTATCAAGATACTGGTATACTAAAAATGTTTCTGAACAGTATTGAGTCTTAAGAAACACAACACCATAACTGATTACAGTAGAATAATTAAATGAACAACCAGGGCAGACCCAGTTTTAAGTTTCACTTAAAACTTATTAGTGTTAGTACAGTCAAGTCATTGAAACCATTTTTTTTCTCACATATAAATTGGAAGGAATTATAATATCAGCACTGCACAACCATCGTGTATTGCATGCAGAAGTCAGTGGAATTCTTGCATGGTGTTTGTGTGTGTGTGTGTGTGTGTGTGTGTGTGTGTTTATAGATTCATATCACTAGTTGTATTAACATGAATTTATCTGACAAGACTTTCCCTGTCCACACTCTGCCAACATGAATTTTCTTCTCAACTGTCTTATAATTGCCTCTCAATCTGTTGGCTAAGATCATTATCACACAAACAAATTATAATTCCTCTCAAGCTCAAGTTTATCCACTAATGCCTTACAATCTGCCTGGCTACTCTCCTATTGCCCAGATCCCATGTACACTCCTTGGAACATTATGAGCTATCATAGAGTAGATGCTATCTCCTATAGCCTATCAAGGAGCTGGTTCCTGGGGATAGTCAATGGCTTCTTTCTTAGTAACTATTGTCTACCTGTATCTATTGATTTAGGAGTATTAGCTAATGAATAAAAGAGTTGCCAAAACCATATGGGCTATTGGCATTGCTTTTGTTTGCTTTCTGGAGCTTGAACATAAGATACTATTGCAGAAGACATAATGCAGGGACAGGAATTGGAGGAATCAGTCTGAACCTTGACCATGAATCAGGCTCCTTGTTCTCATAGTATTGGAAGGTGCTATGTAAGTTGTCAAGGGAGAGAAACAATCTGCAACCCTACATAGCTCTGAAGCTTATGAACTGTAGCAAGGATTAGACCAGCAAGATAGGTACAACAGAAGCACTTTTATCTTATGGGTAACCAATAGTTAGCTAACTGAACTTAAAGCTTAAGCCATGGCAAGGGATTTATGCTTGTCACAGTAAACCAAGCCAAATTGCTGCCGCAGGAGAGGTCATAGACCTGAGAGTAGAAACTGGCTGCCATTTTGCTGAACCAAAATAATGTCTATTTCTGTTCTAAATACTTGTTCTTATATTCATCACTAAGTGCAGATCTCACTCTTCACCAAATAAACTTCTTTTTGCAAAAGATGGAGACTAGTACAGAAATCCAGAACTGGCTAAACTGTATTGAAAAATGACTGCGGGGCTCACAACCTTAAATGATAGATACATCTTCAATGCAGCTCTCACATCTAAACCTTAGTAGCCCTAAATATACTGTTCATCTGGAGTTGTTTAACATGTGATTAGCTTCCATTGAGGGAGATAAAGAGCTCCAGATCATCAGTTATTGCTAAGGTCAGGAAAATCTGTTTGCTAGAAGTAATTGATTTCATAGGTTCATATGTCTGGGTGTTCCAAGTTCTGAAGTCCCCACTAATGTCACCAATATCTCTAGGTTCCAATGTGACATCTCACTTATCACATCTTGATTTTGATTTTGACTCTGAAGTGTTACCAACAGTTTATTGTTGTTGTATTTGATGGTGGTGGTGGTAGTGTTGGTTTGATTCAGTTTTTGTCTGTTTTGCTTTGCTTTGTTTGTATATTTGTTTGTTTTAAGGTGGGCTTAGTGGCAAATATTATCACTATTCACATCTTCTCTGAGGAAAAAAATCTACTCTTTAAACTCAAATGTAAACCTTTCTTTCTTCAAATGTAAACTGTACACTCAGCAACACCCACACTAACCATCTCGCTTATCTTTAACTACAAAACACTGTTCATCCCAGACCCTTTATCCTTGATAATCCTCCAACTTTCATGCTCTTCCTGTCTCCCTGAAATGATGTTTTCCTGTATCGTGATGTGCTTGCTCCTTCATATTTTTTCTAAACTATCACTTTGTCATAAAGTTCTCCCCTGACTACCTTGTTAAATAGAGTCACCTTCACATTCCCATCCCTTAACTGGATATGTAGTATGATTTACTATCTTTTTACTTATTCATATAGTTGGTGGGCAGATTCATCACATAAGTACCATAAGAATTTTAACTCTATTGAAAATAAGACCTCTTTCTATTTTTTCCATTGTACTCCCAATACCTTGATTAAATAAACTTTTCAAACATACCTTGAAATTTGTGAACATAAGACATTGCCTTTGATGATCACTTATAGCATAATTGTATTACATTTTAAAGCCTGTAAATTTTATTTGTGTTTTTGAGACTCTTGGACATTTAAAAAAAATCACTTTTAAGAAGAACCACAGAAAGTACAATCTTCCCCACAGCACTTAGAGTGAGTCCCCAATGAAAGTCACTTGAGCTAACAACTCAACTACCCATGTCATAAGATGGCAATGACATCTGCCATTGCAATCCTAGAGAAATGTCAAAGAAGCAAACAAAAAATATTCCCTCTTATGAACCTTCTACATATCAAGCACTGGCTTGTCCTATATTGTCTTCCACACTTCTCTCATTTGAACAATGGCTTCCCTAATTCATATCTTTGCCTTCTTATTCAATTTTTAGAGAAGAATGCATAATGAATATTTTTAAAATGTATAAAGTTTATCTTGCATTACCTAACAATGGGAAATACATTCTGTAGGTATCTACTGGCTGTATAATAAGTTCTCAGTCGTTAGAATTTGCATAAACAAAGCTGTCGATAGTATCACTGCCTTTTCCACCTGCCTTATTTCCTCCATCTTAACTGCCTGTATTTGACATTCTCAATATAGCAATATTTAATGGTACTAAATAAGAGAAGCTGTTTGTTTACATTTCACTTTTCCATTACATATCCTATACTTAGATTTCCCCTTATGCCTTCTCTGCTTGTTCTACTTTAATCTAGCCTGTATAAGTTAAACAGACAGACAACAACTATATAAATCATTGGCTAAAATATCCTCAACATCCAGAAGTATCAATAACCCCGAAATTTGAGACATTTTATAAACTATCATAAGAGTACATTGGGGTAAACTTGTTTTCAGCATATACTTTCAACTCCTTGAGGGTTATAATCCATTCTTTATTACCCTTGTATCAGTACAGAATAAATTCTCTAGAAATGTTTATTGATATATTTTATTATATCACATACTCACTCAATTCCCACTCAAATGAGTGATTATTATGATGATCTCTATGTCTATCAAAGAATATTATATAAATATAATTTGTTAATTTGACACATATTTATAAACATTTAAAATGAACTTAAACTCTGCATGTGTCTGTTAATGAACTTGCAAATATTTTAATAGAATTTAATGATGTATTTTAGGTCAGGATACTACTAAGTATATTTGCAAGTTATATATCTCAATTTTATTTAGCTATAAAAATACTAAATGCAGTTCTCAAGTGTTTTGTAAATAATGTTATAACTTCATCATTTGTCTCTCCTTTTCTACTCCCATTCTTTCTGAAAAAGATATGGAACATTTCTGAACAATGGGAAATTATATTTTTACACTGTAACTATTGAGATAAATAGGGAAAATACCACTTGTGATAAACTAAGTGCTGTACGTATTTATACAAGAAAAGCAATGTGGGAAAATTGTCTAGAGTTTGATGAATGACACGAGACGCAAGTACTATTTGGTAAGACAAAGAATGGGATAAGCAGCTCTTCAGAGAAAAGTGGGAACAAAAATTTCTGGAGAGTACTTGGGGTGTTTGGTTTTGAGCTGTTTCACAGAAGCTCTCATACTACTTCTCTAAACTGTAACAGGGAAGAACTTAATTTTGTTTCAAAACTCTTAGAATCAACCTGGTAACTTATGATAATAGATTGCAGGGGGAAAAAATAGACACCAAAGAAGGGCAAAGTGTCTAGAATTGCTCCTCTTTATTATTTCCAGTGAGTCACTTACTCCTTCACTGTAAGAATGTAAGTATTGAAACAAGAATGGCCCAGTATGATAATATTGTGCTCATAGGACGATACATGCTGAAAATGACTGCAAAATAGGCTGATATAAGTATACTTTAGCTTCCTACTCTTAGAAAGTAGCTTTTATGCATTTAAACAATGTTCTTTAAAATCTCATGTAAGATAATGATCTCCTCTTTTTCCTCTCACTATGTAATTTTACAGCTGTTTGTATACACACACATAAACATGCACAGACAGACACAGACACAGACACAGACACAAAAACAGAGAGAGAGAGAGAGAGAGAGAGAGAGAGAGAGAGAGAGAGAGAGAGAGAGAGAGAGAGAGAGAGAGAGAGAGAGAGAGAATTTAAAAGCAGAAGACCAATGGACAAGGTTTAGAGTTTATTAGATGATCCTGGGTTGCTATAGCAAACAGCAGGCATAAATGGGAGGAGAACAAAGTGAATGGGGAAGAGAAGAAAGCAGAGAAAGGAGAAAACAATGGAAACAAACACAGGAATGGATTACAGCTAGTAGACTGTGAAAAACAGAAATGTCGAACTGTTATTGCAATGTTTCTGTGAGGAAGTACAGATGAAACTATTAGATGGGTTCAGTTGATTAAAATTGACAGAGTCAACCCAAAGATATGGTCCTTTAACGAAAACATGGTCATTTAATAAAGGCAAAGTGCCAGAGTTAGTTGCAGCATGGAATTATGCATATGAAGTGTCACCCAGTCAAGTCAGTCCTCCATAGCTGGATCAAACCCTCAGTACCCCATCCTCTGTTTCCGTATCTGCTTAATATTGCATATTCTTCGACATATTAGTCACAGAATGTCGCTTATTGAGTGACCAGATCTTGAATTCAGACTCCCTCTTAGAGAACCAGACCTAAGGTTAAACTCAAGTTAACCAACAACCAGCACCTAGCACTAGTTTCCAGCTTACTCCCAAACAGGACCAGTTTCCAGGTTACTCTCTCGAACAAGCCTGCCTCTGGCACTGCACTTCCTAACAACCCCCAATCAGGAAGAAAACAGAAATTAAGCTTATGATTTGGCTCTGAGCACTAGCCAATTATGTTAAAGGACAACAGTTGTGTGCCAGGCTAGAAACCTCTTCACTTGTTAGCCATTTTCTATAAAACCTTGTCGAGCTTGAGGGCTGGAGCCTGCCTCACCAACCTGTCCTGCTGTGTCTGGGAAGGCAGTAATAAAGAGACACTAGTGTGATTGCATCCGGGTTGGCTCCTTGATGGTTTTTGGGAGTAAATGGGCCCAACCTTATCACAACAGATCAAGCTAACAGAAGTTACAAAACTTGAAAATGCTTTGTATAAAGAGTGGATATTTTAAGTCCAGACTGATACTAAGATTGAACCCTAAGTTACGAGAGAGGGTATTATGAATTGTGTTGGTGGGAGAAACAGCAAAACAGCTCACGTCAACTGAAGTGTATTGATTTTTTGAGACCCGGAATTTTTTTTTTTTTTCAGCTAAAATCTCTACCAACTATCTGAAGCTCTTGGGCTGCATATCAGAAATTAACAGTCTGAACCTCAAGTTTGAAAACCACAAATAACCACGTTCATGTTTCAGTTTGACAAAACAAACTAAATGAGGAGAATAACCTGGGGAATGAAGGTCTGAAAGTCAAGGGAGATGATGAAGGGATGCTGAATCCAATCCCCGGTGATTAGCAGGATTACCGAGCATCTAAAATACCTTCTGGAGGAAAAACTATGAGGAGCTCAGACTTCATTGTTCATGACTTCACGTAACTACCTCTGTGAAGGAACTAGAAAAACAAATAGTAGGAAATTGTCGCTATTTTATTACAGGCATCAAATTCAGCTGGGTACCAGAGTCTGATACCATCTGCCCAATTAGCCAAACTATTAGAAATTCTCAAGCATGGCATATAGCATTAGGCTTACTGCTCTAGGTGAACAGTTCATCTTTTGTTCAAGTACTTAAAATTCATCTAAGTCTATGAAAATATGAGTATGAAATCCAGCCAGGATGCATCAAAATCATGCGATGTCATGGCTTGTGAAAATAAGGAGTTTTCATGGAGCAAACAATTGTGTTGTTTGAAAAAATAAGTCATGAGGCCTCAAGCACAGACAGCATATCAGACTTTTGTCTTAGCCCTAAAGATGTACATGGCTCACTGGAGGAAAGCCATGTGGGCTGGAGAAATAAAGGTGTGCAATTAAAGTTCCCAAATAAATCTGTGACTCTCAAGAGTTCTGCTCTGTACTTTTCTACATCCTAAATAGCACTATACGATTCTGTCTAGGGATGTATCATTTTGTTTTTTTTTTTCAGAGCACAGTTTAATAAGGCTTAGAACCAAAGCAGTAAAATAAATAAATAGTTGAATCCATAGAGCACTTTGATCATGTTGTCCACTGACAACAAAACAGAAGAACAATTGGGAGATTTATTATGTATAAGTAAAGAAATATTTAGGTCAACGATAAGTCGGTTTGTACTGTCAAATGGATATACAGCTCACCAGCAGTGTCCAATCTGAGCCAGTTTACTATTAACAACATTGTCTTGGACAGAAGATCATACTATATTGACAGAGTTAATACTCTAATTCTGCAACAATGCATCTAGTGACCGCCAAACAGTGTGATTTGGATGGAAACAGACACATCTCAACATTCCAGGGAGCACTCAGCATTGCATTTGGTCTGATACTAAATGTTTGAGACTTAAATATCACAGTGATCTGCCATTCAGAGTCTACCCTATGGAAGCCATGTGATTATGGTGTTTGATTTAGATTTATCTCAATGGAAACAGTAGGTTCCATCCAAACCTGTAATTCTCTCCTCTGTTCCATAATGGAAAGATTATCAGGTCTACTCAGAAACCAGAACTCCCCACATTGGTTTCCAGACATATAAAGCAAGAAGTGTGTTTACATAGATTGTGTCAAAGAGTCTGCTTGCTAGATTTTTCAGAACTTAGCAAAATAATAATGTTACAAAATATATCATTAAAGGATTACAATTATTACTTGTACCATAAAAGCACATAATGAAGGAAAAGTAACTTTGAACATAAGTCAACTCTACTTCACTTAGCTGGCTCATGAAAAAGAAGGTGAATCTTTAAAACCTAAAGTATTGTTATGCATTCAGCTCTATAGAAAGTATAATTATAGACCATCAAGTAGCTTGATACATCTCTTGATACCTGCTGCCATGCCATTTTTCCTGTTTATCTAATAGAATAGACACCAAAATTAATTTGCTGTCATCTGACAATGTCACTGAACTAGCTCGAAATATTGTCTATTTTTGTTTTTTGGATTACCTGGTTATAATATGTCTACAGAATCCATCACTCTATTTTCTTCACTTGCTCTCATCAACCACAATGATATTACCACGTGATTTTGCTTCTGAGCGTGGAATTCATGTTTAACAAATAAATTACCACAATGACTTCATACTCATATGATTTATTGTTTTGTGATCATTAATCTTGGTTGCCAACTTGGTGGGATTTAGAATCACCATGGAAACCAATATCTTGGGTGTGTTTGTGAAGGAGTTTCTAAACAGATTCATTGAGGTGAGCAGACCTACCCTAAGTAGGGGCTTCAGTATTCATTATCTGGGCTCCCTATTTGCATAAAAAGGAGAAAGCCAAATGAGCACCAGCAATCATCTCTCAGCTTCCTGATGGTTGAAGCAATGTGACCAGACGCCTCAAGCTACAGCACTCAGGACTTCTTTATAGTGATGGATAACAGCCTAGAACTATAACACCAAATAAACCTCTTATTTCTTGAACTGCTTTTGCAAAGCATTTTATTACAGCTATGAGACAAGTGACTAACATAGAGCATCTATGTCCCCTGGTGGCACAGCTGTATCAAGTGGAAATGGCCAGTGTCATGAAGCCAGAACAGCTGTTTGGCACAGTTCCAGCAAAGTTGAGCTGCAAGTTCCAATAATTGTCATTCTGTCTCTCATTTTTAGGTTTGAGTCTTGGCAACTTGCATTAATGGGGACTTTCTACATTATGACTGATTTTCTGATTTTATGACTTTTCCCAAGGAAATTATATCTGAGGTTTTATGTTTTTTTGTTTGTTTGTTTGTTTGTTTGTTTGTTTTGGTTGGTTGGTTGATTTGGTTTGGTTTGGTTTGGTTTGGTTTTCTTTTTGTTTTTTGGTTTGTTTGTTTTTTTTTTTTGAAAAGTCTTAAACTTTCTTAAACTTCTGCTTTTAGGGAGGTGATATTATCTGGACCTATTTTTCAGAAGTCTTCTTTATGCCCCAGAGATTGAGATCCCTAAGCATGGATAAGAACATAACTAGAAATTCATGAGATGATTACTCTAAGAATCTCCTTGGGTTATGCACCCTTCAGCAAACTCAAACAGTATAATAACAAACTTTGACTGGCCAGGAAAAATAGTAACAGATTCTACTTTTTTTTTCCCAATATGCTTAGAGCTCTCTGAAAGTATAGTTTAGAGGTAGTAGGTTATACAGGATACACCCCTGGAAGAATATAATTCAGCAAATAAGATGGGTTGACTAAGGTGATCTTTCCTACTTTATAGTGTAGCGCCTGCATCTGTGGCCGATGTCACGTGATTGAACAGCATGGGTTTTGTTTCCGGGCAGTTTTATAGAAGACTTTCAACTGTGTTCCCAGTACTTCTGATTTGGATACCAAATCATCAAGCTTCTAGCCTCGCTCTAACAAAGACTCCGTGGTGTTATGCAGAATGATTTTGGTCCTGTCCAGTTCAGCCTGTACTTTACTCATGGGATCAGCTTCTCAGGGTTTCTGGTATCTGCTAAGGTGACCATACAGGGCTGTGTACCACATTGTAGCAGCGGATCCTACTGGCCAGTCCAGTCTATCGACCTGCTTGGAGAATTCATCTAGTACCTTCTCTAGCAAGGAGAAGGCTACTCTAGAAGGGTATTCCCTGTTAGCAGTGACCATGCCTGCCAGACTGTCGCTCCAGAGGTAGACATGGCAAAGACACTCTTGTTCTCTGACAGAACCTCTGCTGCCTTTCTCTGAGCATTCCGCAATCAGTTGACTTGTGAAGGTCATGAATTCCTGAACCTGAGCCTCTGGAAAAAACTGAAGGAAGACACTTTTTACATGGCTCTGAGCAGCACTGCTTTAGGTTTGCCTTTGTAGAGGACACTGAGGCTGTAGAGCTTCATGATGCTACACCTTCAAGCTGCAGGCTGGACCCCAGACCCACTCACAGGAGCATGACCTTAGTCCCTCAGAACAGCCGCGGCCAGCTGTTGACGAAGCCGAATTCTTCAATAGGTACCCCCAACCCATGGCTACTGTAGCCCATTTATTTGCAAATGTACAGTTGATTGTAGGTTTAGCTTATTTCTTGCAATGATATATCTATACCCATATCTATATCTATATCTATAGTCATTCACAAGCACTTATTTATTAACATTTACTTGCTTATCACAATGACCCAAACCTTTATTTCTATATGTGTTTATTATCATTTTTTATTCAGCCTGACCTATGCAACAGGGGAATCTACAACATGGAGTGAGGAGGCCCTTGCTTTCTAGTCATTCTCCCTAAGTTTAATATTTGACTGATAGGGCTTCAGTAATAATGCCCCACTGGAGTCAAGCAATGTCCTAAAGAAGATCTGGAGCCAGGCAAACTGGCCGCTTTTATTTTGAAGTTCCCAAGAGGAATGGAGGAATAATTTAAGGGTGGGAACATTGAAGTTTGTATGTGCTGTTGTGACTTTGGAGAAGAATTTGAGGTCCTCAAAGATGTAATGTTGGGAAAATGAAACCATAAACTCTAAGTGGCTCTCATAGGTACTGAAGGGCTTATTGTCAGCTAAACCTGCAAGGCTCTATGGGAGGGAATCTTTTTCCTGATCCTTGGTATGATTTAGGATTTCATTTGTGCATTAACAATATTAACTCTCCAGTGAATGGGGCTAGGGGAGGTTCTCAGGTAATAGGACTGTGGTAGGCAGAGTTTGAACACTCCAACATTCTATACTTCCTTGCACTCTGGGGGCTTTGAGGAAGTAGCCATGGCCAGAAAAAGGCAGTGGTCACTGGGTCTCATGTGTTTAGCTTGCCTGTCTGATAGGACTGGTATCTGGCAGGGACAGGACCCACCCTAAGTACCTTCATTTAGTACCACAAAGATGACTTGTGGGAGATACTTTGAATGGGCTAAGATGGGCAGGCTGTGTAAATTGCAGTTTTATCCGCTAGCACATCGAGTGCAGGCTGGGGCCGTTCTGGTGTTGGGAGGGTCAGCTGGGAGTGTCCATCTTTAGGGAAGAAGCAGACACAGGTGCCTTCAGCTGTCCAGTATGGAGGAACCCTCAGCTGGACTTGTAGTTGGACTTTGAACATCAAGATCAAAGTAGTGGGTGTTGGCATCCCTCAAAGCTGGTTTTATTTGTTTTATTTATTGTTTTGGCCACTGCCAGGAGCTTGCATGTTGTGACAAGTCATCCCCGTGAGTACCAGAGCAAAAGCCAGCAACCTGAACGCTTCCAGTGACCACCTGTGGTCTGTCCAGCTCTGGCCTACAAGCCCCTTCCCAGTTAGAGACAGCTGCAGCGTGGAGGATGTTGAGGGGTTCATTTGAACTGGTACCACATGTACCAGCTACAGCCTACATGGTGAGCCGAGTTCCACAACATCTCTTCCTGTTCTGCTGTGTGCAAACTATAATCCGTGAGATCCTGTCTCCCCAAAAGCCACTGCTGGGATGCTGGCCTCTGATTTTTGAGCCAGAGTTGTCTCATTCAGATGATCCCTACCCTGAGCCTGCTGTGCTGCCCTCAGAGTGCCTGTCTGGAGAGGGGGATATCTACTATGGCTTCCAAAAATCCCCACTAGTTGGTGTACCTGTCTATTTCTCCGGATACTGCTAGCCAAAGGGCTGAGGCTCCCCCCTGAACCGGCCTGCACATGTAATTTTCCCACTGCCACAGACCTCTCCATCTCAAGGTTTCTGGACAGCACAGATCCAGTGTGTTGCTGGCACTTGAGGTGTAATAAATGGCCTGGGGTGCTGCCTCTTTCTCTTGTTGCTCTGGAGGGTACTGGGGGGCGGGGAGTACAGGTTGGCAGCAATAGAAGTTTGTGGGGAGAAGGTAACCTTTGCCTACATATGGCTGTCCTACAGGGTCTCCCTTGCCCTGCAGTGGATAAGTTTCCATGTGTTTTTCATTCCCCCATTATATTCTAATGCTAAATCACTTGGCAAGAGTGTATTTTAATAATACCTAATTTCTCTATATTCTGTTTGAAGGTTCTGTCCAAATAAAATTGTCTTTTGAAATTCAAAAAAGAAAAAAGAGAGAGAAGAAAGTGAACATATTTATTTAAATAACAAATAATTCTTTTTAATTTCCCACTTTCTCTCTATCTCCTATTCCAAAAGTAGCTTTGCGACTAGGTATTTAAGGTGTGGAATGTTAACCAAGTGTGTGATTTTTCTAGACAAGGAAAAAAACAGCAACCCGAAAATTGTACAAGTGAGACTATGTAAATTTATTGTTAAGAAGGTTAGTGTATTTGCAGTCTTACAAGGGGTAAGTTATATCATGTTACAAGCTTTATTTTTCTTATTGCTTTTACTTGTAGTTATTGTGCGTGTGTGTGTGTGTGTGTGTGTGTGTGTGTGTGTGTGTGCGTGTGTGTGATAACTTGGCAAAGGGTGCATATAGACTGTAAGAGCCTGTTGTACAGTCCATTTGATTATATTGAGAAACAAATTACACAAAGATCCCTTGTCTGTAAAATTAAGGGTCGGAGTACATCCAAAAGTAAACTTTGAGAAATTTCAGAAGCAGAAAAAGCCACCATCATTCTGCGAGTTCAGAAATATTGAGGAATAGATGCATTATCCTAGCAGGTCTTGCTTGGTCCAAGGTAGTTCCTCCACTATAGCCAGCTTTTCTTCTAAGCTGTGAGTTCTACCAGCCACGAGCAGCTAAGCCACGCTATCAGATACATTGATGCAAACTCCCAGACCCCTGACAGCCATGGTGACAACTGAACCAACTTCATTTTTAGACCTTCAACCTTACTGTCTTCCATATTGTCCTGAAGGCTCCTACTTTCACCAACAATAGTTTCTCCCTCTGTCCCTCTCCCTCTGTCCTTCCCCCTCTCCCCCCACATCTCTGTCTCTCTGTCTCTGTCTGTCTCTCTGTCTCTGTCTGTCTCTGTCTCTCTGTCTCTGTCTCTGTCTCTGTCTCTGTCTCTGTCTGTCTCTGACTGTCTGTCTGTCTGTCTGTCTGTCTGTCTGTCTG
>NC_034603.1:60246690-60255527 GCF_900095145.1 Mus pahari
CACACACACACACACACACACACACACACACAGAAAGTCTAATTTGAACAGTAAATTCTCTATATTACTATTGTTGGTCACCTTGCAGTAAACCCTGACTACTACATCAGCCTACCAAGAGTATCTTTCCCATTCCCTGTAAAGCAGCAACTTTCTTTCAGGAAGCAGTGTCAGTCCTAACACCAGAACAGATTCTAAGGACAGGGGAGAGGCTCACCTTCAATAGGTGTGTTAATCTGGGTTGTGTAGAAAATTCTTTGAAATTCTCTAACAGTATTTCCATGTCTTCCTGTGAATTGTCATCAGTAGAGTGATGGGTTCCTTTTCTTAACACATTAGTTGTCTGGCCAACTCCACTCCTCAAATCAATAGTATCGATCCAGCCCAAGAGGCCATAATGGGAGAATATTAAAGTTCATTCCAGCTCATCTGAGTAAGCACCTCCAGATATGCCACTTCTGTTGCTCAGGAAGTTGAACAAAGTAATTTCAGAAAACAGAGGCAAGAATTATAGAACCTGGATACCTAAGAAAATAGTACAAGGAAACTTGATGTCTATAAAATACAATTGAGCTGATTCAATTTAAAACATATAAAATTCCTACCTGAGAAGGTCTAGTGCTCTGAGGGTGAACTTACTACCCTTTAGCTAAATTGATATGGTACCAAGCTGCCTTCTAAATATGTATACTTATACTCACAGGCAAATGCTTCTCTCAGCCTTTGTCAGAGAAGCTTTGCTTTGTAGTGAACTAGGATGAATGCCTCTCTGGTTGCATGTCTGCTCAAGGTGCTGTGAATCAATGATGGTCCTGTGCTCAGTCATAAGCAATACATTTTTACCATTGCCTTTAAAGCTTGTCGATCACTGAGAATGAAGAAGCAGAAAGAATGTAAAAGCTGAAAGATAGGAGAGCTGTGAAATGCTCTCTACTTAGCAAAGCACATCCAAGGCAACCCTTATTCCACAGCTACAGCAATGGATCAGGCAGGGCTCCAGAGGACCCTATCCCTCCCTCCAACACTACTGGTTATGGTGGATTCTAGGCTAAGGATAGTCATAGCATTCACTTGTATATCTATTGGCAAGGACACAAAGTTCCTACAGACAACAGTTCCAAATCCATGGTGATATGGATAGTTTCAGTTACTCAATCAGGCTCAAAACTAAAAAAGAGACCTGAATGTAGAAAAGGGACTTTTGAGAATGATTGGGCAAATAAAAGTGGTGGGACTCTGATAAAAGGATTACAAGTCAAGATTTACTGCATACATATAGGAAATTATCAAAGAATAATTCAGTAAAAGTTCTTTTTAAAATGACAAACTACAAGTTAGCTGAGATTGTGCCAAAATCTTTGTACTAGACATAACTATTAACTAACTTTTATAAATAGTATACAGATAAATAAAGAGTTTGAAAATTCAGGGCAGTTTCTGTCTCTAAGACCAATTATAATACTTGAAGAGAATAAAGAAAAGAAATCACATAACAGCAATAACAAAAATAGCTGACCTTAGCACAGATGCTTAGGTGAACTGCCATTGCTCATGATCACCAGGCTCCCAAGAAAATTCATTTGACACGAAGAGGTGTGACATGAAATCATAAAGCCACTTTCCTTTGTGCTTCACCATTTCTACCATTTGCTACTCAAATTTGTCTTCTCCTGCATGTGTAGAAAACTCAAGAATATCCCAAGATATTTGTGATGATCCCTATGTTATAAAATATTGCTTCTCTGAAAAAAAGTTGAAATATGCAGTTCTATGTAACTTCAAAATCCAAAAATATTTATATTTGAGAATTATTCTGTCTTCCCATTCATGGCCCCATACAATCCTCAGCTCAGCTCAGAACCAGTGCTAAAGGAAGTGTCATTCGTCTACTACAACTTTACCACATCTAACTCCTACCTTAGCCATTAAAATTTTTCTTAGTGGAAATGAGTAATCCCACCACTTTTCAGGAATTGAAAAGAAAAGACTCCCATTTAAAATTCCCATGCTCATTTTACCATTGTTTATCCGTTCGCTTACATTCTGAAAAAAAAAAATCAACTGTATAATACTTCCTAAAATGATTCATTTCTTGAATCCCTAATATTAGCCCACCTTGTACCTCAGTTTAGAATCTGTTCCTGCAGTTTCCCCAGATATCAATTCTATTAGTTGAGATATGGCTTCTGCCTCTCTTTAACCATGTTCAGGTAGTTACTGTGGTACTTATGTCTTATGCTTACTCACCTTCAGTGATTCATTTAAAAACTTTATTGTTCAATTCCTCAATATGACGTGTAAGGCACTATGCAGAATTCCATAACATCATACCCCTGCCCATGAAGAGATCCAACAATTAAGAAATAACTAATAGCCCCTGTAGAAATAGACAGTGATGGTCACCAGGGTGGATGGTGCAAAAATAAACTCCTTTAAGAACAATAGAGTTGAGAGACAGAGAACTACTTCAGAAAGAAATGGAGAAAGTGTTAAAGCAGGGAGTCCTGAGCAAGAATGCAATATTGATTAGCCACAGGTGGCTCAGTTTGCGTCTGACACATTGATTATGAGGCAGGCAATGAGAATGAATGACTGCAGTCAGTACACAGAACCACCATCCTAAATGAGTTTGCACACCTGTTGTAGCACAAAATGTTGAGTAGGAGTGTGCCACATCACATTTAAAATTTAGAAAGATTTTTCTGACAGGGCAACTAGTCATTAAAGGGGTGTTGGAAAGTACATTATAACAAAACACTAAAATCCTATTAAAATGATGATATTATCTCAAAATGTAAGTAACATGGCAAATCTTTTAACCGGTGGAGGGGAAATAATGATAATGTTTTTACAAAAAACGTAAAATCAGAGGATCATAAATTTAAAATGACAGGCTACTTTTTAATCCATAGGATAAAAAACCTGTAATATCATATTTGTTGAGGACTGAGAGAAATACTCTCAGGTATTGCTGTGAGATGTGAATTGGGATGGAGACTGGCAACATCTGGTAGAATTTTAAATATGCACATCTTAGGTATCTTCCATTAGAAACACTCCTACAGCCCTGTCCCCTGAGAATCTATTCAAAGGCAGCATTTCAGTTGAGTTAGCACAGCCCCACCACCCCTTTCCTTACAGAGAACTACTAAGATGAGATTCTGGAGGACAGCATTTATTATTATTTTTTCTAATTCTCATGGCCAGAAGAACTAAAAATAATTCGAATGCACCTACCTGGACTGAAATCTTGTGTTTGGTTAGAATCCTATTTTGACATTAGAGAGAGCATGGTGTGTGTTTAGCGATAGCTGCCGTAAAGGAATAAGCCAAAGAAGTAGGGATACTTACATTTATTACCCTTGCCTTCCATCTGCCATAGGTATAGATGATAAATCCTACTTTGGCCACTAGACCCAAGGTCTGGGGAAAGAAGTTAGTATTAGAAACAGACTATTCCACTGGCCTTCTCCCAGGAATCTAGCATCTGCTTAGATCATCACCTGCCACCACCAGGTGTGCCACGTGTGTGCGCCTCATTAAAGGGACCCCAGGCACCCCAGATATCTCTCTCTCTCTGTATTTCCTACCCTCTGGTGTGTGTGTGTGTGTGTGTGTGTGTGTGTGTGTGTGTGTGTACGTGTGTGTGTGTGTGTGCTTCTAGTTTCCTCTCTCTGCCTTTCTGTCTCTCTGTCTGTCTGTCTCTATTTCTCCTTCATGTCCCCTGCTCCAAGAAGATCTTTCACTCTCTTCTCCCCTAATAACCTTTTACACTAGAACTGTTGCTGTTGAATGGTGTAATTTCTCAGGGCAAAGGTATACTTTGACATGGACTCAACTTTGCTCACATTTTTATCCTTTTACGCAAGAGATTGGATTCTGCTACTTTGTGGGAGACTGCAGCATTGAGACCCCCCAGCTTCTGCTTCAGATATTATCAACAGCCATTCTTCTGTGGAAACTGTCTAGCTGGTGTTCCACAATGAAATCAGTGAATTGGGAATGTACTCACAACCCTCCCAGGACAGGAACTCTAATTCTATCATAAAAGAAGTCTGTTTGTTTCTCTTTTTCCTTTGGACTGTAACAAAGAAGAAAAAGAAGCGAAGAATCAAAACAAAAATTGGAGAACAAAAATCAGTCTATTCTACCCCCATTTCAACCCTGCACAGCCACAGTGTAGGAACTGGGAAAGAAAGTAGACATTGCTTTTATAGAATATGAGAATATAGTGATGAAATTTATATTATTGAATGCTAGAGAACCAACATGAGACTGGTTTAATAAAAGAAAGTGACTTTACTGATTCAAATGAGCTGTATTAAGGGAAACAACTACACAGCAGGAGGGAAGGGATAGGAAGGCAGTTGAGGAGAACATATGGAGTTATTGAGAAAAATAAGCTTTCATGTATACTCTGAAACCTGAGTCTCCTTTATATAACTGTAAAGTTAAATGTCCTTCAATAAGAAAAAAGACATATAAAATCTGTCGAGCATGTATAAGCATCAATTCTGAAAAATAAAGACATGGTATATAATCATTGATTATAAATCTTTCTTGATGGGTTTATTCATGGTTTTTGTGTGTTTAAGTGTTTTGATGGTGTAGAGGTCTGTGAACCATGTGAGGGGCTGGTGCCCACAAAAGCAAGAGGAAGTCATCAGATACCCTGGAACTGGAGTAACAGAAGATTGTGGTCCTTGATGTGGGTGCTAAGAGTCAAACCCGGGTACTCTGGAAGATCAGCAAATGTTCTTAAACTTTGATTCATCTCTTCAGCCATGATTATAAACATTTCAAGAATATGTTGAAAAATAAAAGAATTGAAGGCCATTTTAGACATGAGATCATATCACATGTATCCCATGTATATAGATTTGTGCATTTGTATATAACATAGCCGAATTTTCTAATTGTGGAAAAAAAAATACAGAGAAGTCACATTTGTAAGATTCTGGTTTAATTTGTAGTGTGATTTTAAATAAGAAAATGTGAAATATACTGCTTTGATATCTCTCTTAGGATTCTCTAGAGAAACACAACTAATAGAACATATACATATATATATTGCACACACACACACACACACACACACACACACACATTATGAGTAGCTTATAGACTTTGGTCCAACTATTTCAACAGTGGCTATCTCCTGACAGAAAGTCCAAGAATCCAATATGTATGTGGTCCATGAGGCTAGTTGTCTCTAACAGTCTTCTCAGAATCATAAAGAAGTATGCTCTAATCCCAGTGAAGGAATGAATGAGGACAAGCAGACATTGGCAAGCACTTCCCTTTCCCCAGGCTGCCACAAGCAGGTATAGCCCTAATTTAAGGTGGCTCTTCTCTCCTCTCCTAATCCAGTCAAGAAAAATCCTTCACAAGTGAACCCAGAAGAAACACCAGAAAGACCAAGAAGAAATTTATGAAAATTAAAACAGAGATTAGTTTTAGTGATTTGGATTTAGTTAGGTTTACCTTAAATTTAGTATTTTTATCAGCAGATACTCACTAAATACTATGATGTTTTCAGATGCATACTATGCATTTTGCTCACACTCCCCTAAATACCTTCTCTTTCCCTCAACTGCATTGTTATTTGCATTTTCTCACACTTTAAGTAACTTAGTTCTCCAAAACTAATGGAATAGAGAAAGATGAATGTGAAAATCTACTTAGAAGGAAAGAAATGTATAATCAACATAAAAAGTATAATCAACTCTTCCACTAGAGTTATAAAAATTATCACAAAAGAAGAAAGGAATGGTATTTCCTGACATATTGATTTTATTTAATTATAACAATCAAGGTACTCATAGGTAGCAGTTAGAGTGGGTATTAGCATGCTTCTCTGGACAGCATTGTAATGTACTGTAAAAATCCATTTGACAAGCTCATAACAATGTATGTACAAAACAATTCCAAGGTTTATGCACTAAAGTGTGTAACTATACCAACTTCTGAATTTGGGGATTATGAATGATGTATGTTTATCCATACAATAATGTATTTTGATAATACCTTTGCATTATTTATATCATAATCATACACATGTATATTAAGTATACACACATATATTTGAATTTTGTTCTTTTCTACTTTAGTAATTCTACATGTAGGATTCTGTTGTAAAGAAATAATAAGAGATTTGTTGAGAATTTAGCACAAAGATATCCATGGCAACGTTATTCATAACAGCAAAAAAACTGGAAACAACCTTCATGCTTAACAATAAGAGAATGTTTAAATACATTATTAAACAACCACATGATGGAATAGAAAGCAGACCTTTATAAAAATGGTGTTTTCAAAACAGTGAATTGCATGAGGGAAATTCTTCTGATAAAGTGTTGTGAAGAATAAAAAAGAAGATAAATAGTCATGAATTAGCAGACAGTCCAGGGGCCTAACCAAGCTTGAAATCCATGCATTTGTAGAGATATCAATCAGTCGGGCTGCATGATTTTTCTCTGCTACTGTTCAGTACTCTAGGCACAGAAGCACAGAAAATGCACATCTTCAAGGATACAAATCCATCACTAAATGTATATAAAAAAACAAAAACAGAAAAGTTATTTTACAGGGCTTTATAACCATTTCACCAAATTCGTTCTGTTCTCAAAATATGAGTCATCAGAAAGTCCAGAAATCCTACCACTTCCTGGGGAGACCTCCTGCCCAGAAAATGTTCAGTCTTGTCACATGCCAAAATAGAAGTCTGTTGGCACCTGCAGCAAGCTAACAGTTCTGTTTGAAGGGACCGGCAAAAGCTTTGAAGTCTACTGCCGAGAATCTGTCTGTCTGGTCGCACGCAGAATCACTGTTTGCATGATTTGTAAAGTAAGATCTAAAACTGAATTATTGCCCTGTTCTGCTTGCCAATCTAGTGAAGCCCCTTTGGGTTCACCACTCACGTCCTTGTCCTTGTTTCCATTGCTGACATTTTGGTACCTCTGCAACATGTTAGAAGTCCATGAATCCAAGGATTCTTAGAACCACACACCTTCTACTGCAACCTTCTGTTCTTGTTAACTTGGTAGTGGCAAGTAAGAATTCAATACTAGTTCTTGGGTTATTATCTCCAGGTAAATCTCTTCTGAGACTGTGATTAAAGTTTAATGTAATGTAAATGGCTGTATAATTGTGTCACTAAGATGTAATCTAGTTCCTTTTTACCGGTTTTCCTCTCAGATATCCATAGCAATTCCACAAATGGAAAGGGGTTCCATTTAGGGCTGAACCAAGACTTTAGACTGGAAAATTGGTTTCCAGTGAGGTTGTAATTCTTGATGAACCACTGTGAAGTTTGGGGCTACAAGTCCTTTTAAAGAGAGTATCAGCAGAGTCCATCAGGTGCTATTAACTCCTTAAAGAGACACTTCACATTCAAAGGATACACTTCTGTCCCTGGGAGGAGTAACTAGTTTCTGTCCCTTTCCAGTTCTCATGTGATGACTATCAGAATTTGTGACCCCCATACTTTTTGGAGGCTGGGTCCTTATCCTCTATCTAGAGTTTTGGCATTAACACCACTAAACCACTATGGAGGTCATGTACCTGCTGACAAAATCAAAATACATTCTAGTATATGCCACTAATTTTCAGAACTCATACCTTGACTGTCTGTGCTTTGCTGTTGATCCTTTTTGAGTTTTGAAACCACCAGAGCTGTCCCGTGTACTTGAGTGTTACCAATCCACATGGTACGGTGGCATTGTTTGCTTCATTATTGTAGATGTTTTAGCCCAATGAGTAACTTCAGTGTGTGTGTAGGCTAAAGTAAGGAAGCTAGAAGAGGTGAGGGGTAAAGAATCAGAAAATGAGATGAAGCAGCGTCTCAGTTAGTAAAGCATAGGTCTGCCCCCCCCCCCCCAGAATACTGAGCTTGGGTCCCAGCACCTCCTTCCTGAGGGTCATAATTTCCTGTAACTCTAGTCCCAAGGGAATCCACTACCTGTGACCTGTGCTGGTGTTAGTCTCCCCCTGACACACATCAGTTTTCAAAATAGTAAAAGAAAAATCTAAAAGAAAAACAGAATTAGAAAGTAGAGAAAACATTGATAAAGTGAGTCTCTTTCTTATGCAATGGGATTAAACTTGAAGTCAAAATTTTAATGTTCAGAGTAAACTACACCAGGGGAGTAGCTGGATGACTCAGAATTCTGATTCTTGGTTCTATGTGCTTGGCCATTCACACCAACCTCTTTGTTCCTCCCAGAAATGTAAATGAACAAAGAAGATAGACAGAGTGCTATTCATGCCCTCACCATCATCATTGTATACATTTTCTGACTAGCTGCTCTCTCTCTCCACTGCTTCCTCCACCTTCACTTAAAAAAAAAAATTGTTTCGGTTGTTGTTATCAAAAATAAAAACAGAAGCAACTCTGGCCTTTAATATTTTTACTTGGCTTCTAGCGGGTCTTAAATTTTGAAGGCAACCAGACTGAGCAGCTTCTGTCCCTCTTTTCATAAACCCATATCTGAATTTTAAATTTCTCCCAGTCGCAAAGTTCTGATAAGAATTATTTGCCCAGGACCAAAGAAACTCCAGCCAAGGGAAAGAGATGAGCTTAAGGAGACCAGGATTGTACCATGCTGAGTCAAGATGAGATTGACTTCCTACCAAAAGACTTTGCAATCAATGGGACACTTTCCAAACAATCAGGGTTCTTTAGGATAGCATGGAAAGCCAGAAGTAACATAAGAAGAGGAAGAGAGAGCAAGTGTGAAAGAGCAAGAAAGGGAGGAAGCAAGAGCAAGAAAAAGTGTGAGAGAAAGCACAAAAGTGTGTGAGTGTGAGAGGGTGGAGGGAGAGGGAGAGGGGGAGGG
>NC_034603.1:60255692-60262872 GCF_900095145.1 Mus pahari
GAGGGAGAGGGAGAGGGAGAGGGAGAGGGAGAGGGAGAGGGAGTCAGAGTCCAGAGATTTGTATCAGAGGAAAGAAGAGACCCAAAAGAGACACATGCCAAAAGTTTCCTTCTGAAAGCACCTGGGTGAAGGGGCATTAGCTTATCTACAATCTTCCTGGTGAGACTCTATATTTTTTTAAGTTCAGTTCAGCTAGGTTCTTGAAACTGGAAATGTAATGCTACATTCTTATTCCCAAGGAACGGTGTAAGTTTCTGCTGGTTCTCCAACAAACAGCAGTGAACATTTTCCTCCAAGACACTAAGAGAAGAAATGCATTGGTGTGAGACTGGGAGTGCAAGTTGAGGCCCGTGGCATGACTCACTGTTTGGAAACTGAGCTTACTACAAAGGCCAACACTCAAGAAAAGTATCTGTTTCACACTTGTTCACTTTTTGTTTTGGCATTTTAAACACTATTTTTTTTTATCATTTTATTAGTTCTTTAAGAACTTTATGTAATACATTTTAATAATATATACCCTTCACTCTTCTCTTCTAATTCTTTCAAGATCTATATCTCTTTCCCTTGCCCTTCTTATTTTCTTTGTTCCCCCACTAAGTAGAGATTGCTCTGTGTCAATACTCTTGCATGTATGGTCTTCCACTTGAGTGTTATTGAATCAGCAGAGTACACACCTTAAACAAATGACCCTCTCTCTCCCAATAACTATCAATTGTCAATGGCCCTGTAGATAGAGGTAGGACTTTGTACCTACCTCCTCTCTCCGTGCTGGGATTTTTGTCTGGCTTGAGCTTGTGCAGGTGTTATGAATGCTATCACAACTGAGAATGGTATCAAATATATTCTTTAGTTACAAACATGAAAAACACAGTCTTCTTCCACAGACAATGTACTCCAGCTCTAGTCGTATGTATAAGGACAGAAGGTGGCATCAGCATCCCACACCTTCTCAGCAAACAGTCTAGCCTTGAACAATATAGTTCATACCCCCACCCCACCCCACCCTGCCAAATCTTCTTTTTAAAGTCTAAGGACAAAGATAATGTTGGAGCTGAGGTCAAAACCTCTCCCCGAGGGCAGGCTGTGCAATCCCCTTGGCGAGATCTTTTTCATCCTTCATCCAGTGTGTTTTATCGAGCCCAGGGAATGATGTGGATTCTGAAGTCAACATCCTACATCTGCACATACCAAGTGCAGCAAAATTCTCATAACCATTCTTTTTCAGCCGCTATTAATATGTGCCTCTAATTAATGCAGGGTTTATAGAAACACTGAGTTAGGGCTTTCTGTTTAAAAAAAAAAAAAAAAGACATTAAAGATGTTGCAAGTATCCTGAAGGGTCCAGAGATCTTAAATTAACTTTTGTTTCCCTTAATAAAATTCTATTTTTACCTCTCCCCTATTCAATTTCAACCCATCTAATATCAAAGAAACCAATTCCTTATCATTCCAGCAAATCTCCCAGCTTTAGACACTGGGCATTGTATTTTACAAGACAATATTTAGAGATCCTTAGTCCTTGGGAAACATATCTTACACCTCACAGGATATCTTACTCCTTTTTCAACCAATTCATTTTAAAATCTTATGTATTTTAAAAACAAAGAGCTTTGGGGGCTGGAGAAATGGCTCATGAGTTAGGAGCACTGGCTGTTCTTCTAGAGGACCCGGGTGCAATTTCCAGCACACACATGGCAGCTCACAGCTGTCTGTAAATCCAGCTCCAGAGGTCCATGGCACAAGATTCATACATGAGGTGCACGTGTATATGAATTCAGACAAAATACCCATGCAAATAAAATAAATAAATATTAAAAAAAGAGAGCTCTAGAAGTAGCTTATTGGCTGACACATTCATTTACCAGTACTGGGAAAAAAAAGTAGTGTACATATAAGTTTAGCCCTATAATAATATTTGACCTGGATACTGATTGCCTTTTAAAATCAAACTGTAAAGTTGTCATTTTCTACTTATACAAGAGGCTTCATTCTGGTGAAATCAGAGGTGGATCACTTCTGAATCTTGAATACAAGACCGAGGAAGTTGGCTTGTGATTGGGATCTAAATAGCTGCTTGTAAAATATGAGTTAGTTTGTTTTAAAGTATGGATCATGCCCAGTCAATGGACACCTGCAACTGAGAAAAAAGAATAAATGTGAATTGGCACAAGCCAACTTAAAATTTAAGAAGGGATTTGATTTTTATGAATTAGTTAGAGCCATTCAGCTCCACAAAGCTGCTTTCTTTGTCAATATGAACCTTTGTTTCAAGTAGTAAGAATTGCTTTGTTAAAGGTTTGATGAAATGAGAGGTAAAAGCCCTGATTATCCCAAACAAACTCCATAAAGAAGGTATGTGTCCATAACCTAAATTATCTCCTGTGTTTTGAACCCTTAGACATAGAGAATATTTAATAAGTATTCTGAATCTTGAGAATGCTTGTAATTTTTGCTTTTACGTGGCATTCATTTTAATTTGACAAAGCTACTCTTGAAATACAATTCAAATAATGCTAAAATGTCAATACATTTCCCTATCAAGACAGTTCCTTAATATGCAGTTCACTCATTTCCTCCATTACCATAAGAAAAGCCATTCAATTCACCAAAAGGATGACAACCAGAGAAAGCTCCCACCACGTTCCTATGAGAAAATCATTAGTTTGTCCCACTAAGCCATTATTTCTAATATCCCCTGTTGAGTTGCAAATTCCCCTTCACAAGGCTATTATCAGTGTCCCTCAGAGGTCACAGGCATGAAGATTGAGGGGTAAGGATGGCATATGTCAATGTAACCTTTAAAAGTCCCCTTTAAAGACTGTATAAAAGGTAACTCTCCAAAGATCTGAACTTTTGCAGCTCTGTAAACAGTTAGCAACCATCCCCATTGAAATTGCCCCCTGAGAACAATTTAATGAAGTAGAACATTTGTCAAGATCATCTTCTTGATCTTTTGATCTCCTTATAAACAGGTGCCTGGTGGACTTCTTTCCTAAAGACAGAAGCTTGGATAATGATTACCAATTACATAAAATGAAGCACTCTTAAGATCTCCAATTTATGCCATATATTTATTGGGAAATGAGGCATTTTCTCATGTATTACTAACATCAATACTAAGAAGGCATCCTGTGGAATTATTGCCATGAGTGCATCAGGACCCTCTAACAGAGAGCCTAGAAATGAAAATGGGTCACTTAGTGATTATGCATCAAATTTTGTTTACAATGGTTACTGGCCTAATGGGCTTGCTGCAGTCCTGAAACACTTATTTCCGTGTGGTGTGTTAATCACAGCATTTTAAAAATCATCTTTTGTATAAATAATTTTGAAATTATGCAGCCTATAATACAATTTTGTTTTGCCATCTAATTCCTTTCTACTGGATCTGATCTCTAAATTAAATAATCTCGGGCATGTTCTTATTTTCAATTAAAGAATTGTCTTTAGACTTTCAATATAGCTGAAGGAATCTAATTACATTGTGATCTAATATGGACCATCATCCATTTCTTTGTCACATGAAATACTTGGAATTCTTACATCATTTTGTTTCCTTTTGATTTCATGTATCTAGTTTTGTTTCATGTATCCTATTCTTTCGTTTAGTTTTGTTTTGTGCAGCCATTAGTCACTAAGTTGAATAATTCACCGAAGTTGAATTCTCAAGACAAAAAAATATTTCATGCTAGTAAGCAGATTTAAGGCTAGATATCAAAAATGTTACATCACAGCCGTCTCTTGGTGGACAGACATTTGTCTGACAATTCAGGATTATATTGTTTTACATTCAGGTCTAGATAATCCTAAAGGTCCTGAGGTAAAGACATTGCGCGCATTATCCAGGTCGATGTAAGATAGTCACAAGAGTCCTTATGAAAGGGAAGCGTAAGAGTACACACCAGAGGGGAAAAAAAGAGATATGATGACAAAAACAGAGACAAATGAGTCAAGAGGGCAGCTTCACCTCTGGAGCATACAACCTTGCAAGCACATTGATTTTGCTCAGTCCTTTCAGATGATTGGCCTGTTGACTATGTTGTTGAGTTTGTGTTTTTTAAGCAGCTAAGTTTGTGATGATTCACTGGAGCAGCTAAAAAAAAAAAAAAAAAAAGCAGATCTTTTACCTAAAGGTGTGTCCATGTATTGCTGGCCAATTTTGATGGATTGCTAGAATGAAGAAAGATTCATTGTTAATTTTACCACAGTACTGCATTTTAAATTTTAAGCACAAAGTGGTCTGTTCTTCACGGCAGTTGTCTCACTACACTGGAATGAAAGACACCCACTGGAGAATGAGATCATAGAGAACATGTTCCCTCCCTGCGTGGTAAAAACACAGAATGACTGCATTTGTGAACAGGACAGTCATTGCTTCTTAAAAATTTGCTTGCGTGATAGCCTACTTACATCACTGTGGTATTGACCTTGAGTCTTACAAGAAACAAGGAATGTAATCAGTTTGAATGATCGATTAAAAAGTCTTTATTTAAGATAAAAGAATATACTGTCTCATCATCTGAGATGTGCACAAAAAAAAAATATACCAAATGAATATATAGACCTCTTAATTTTTCTACTAACTTTTAGTTCAGAAACATCTTGCTTACCCTTATCAAGGGTTGAAAAACATGAAATAATGTTGATTTCATTATAAGTTCCATATACTATTTTTTGATTTGAGAGCTTTTTATTTTGTGTGTGAAGTATGTTTCTGACAATGTTAGAGCTGAACATAGAGCTCATTTGGTTTATAAAAAATGTCAGCATATGAATTAATTGGCAAAAACAAATAGTCAAGTAAGAACTTTTTTTATGTCACAAAGGATATAAGTATATTTTCTATTTTCTAAATTACTCTATTTTTTAATTAAGAAAAGCAAGCTAACATCTATCTCCATGGCAAACATTTTTCTGAATTCTAAATTTGGAATAACAAGGAAAACACTGGGAACCTAGGGCCCAAGGCATTTAATTAGTAGCAGGGCAAGGAATAGCATAAGACTTTAGAAGACAATTCCATTTAAGTGTTGAAGAATCTGAAAGAATCAAGTTGAATAGCAAACTGTAGAACACAGATTCTAGCTATAAAAGTACTTTAAGACATGCTTTCAAGAGCTAATCCTCATGTCAGCTTTGTAGGACTCTCATATCCTATCACTAGAGCACATAGCCAATTACAAAGCTTATTCATCTTGATATAGAGAAGCATCAAATTGGAGTGCTGATCACAGTGTATAATAAATTGAGAGACTTGATTAGCAGAAGACATAAGTTACTTGCCATGTTTTTGTGTACATGAAGTTTGTAGATACAATTTAATTTGCAAAGGCAGAGCTTGTTCAAAGTGAAAAATGAGTCAGGTTGAAAAAGTTTTGCGTGTATTACAAGTATAGACAGTCAATATTTATTCTCTAAAGTGTCTTCAGTATATCTCCAGGGTAATTTAACACTAGAGCTTTTAAGATTGTAGAAAAACTGCCTATGCCTATAGGAAGTTTGACAAAGACTGAATATTTTAGTTTAGAGACCATGGTTTAAAAAAAAAAGTAATGTGCTTACAGATTTGAACCTCCTACGAAGATTCAGTAATTCAACATCCTAGTAAGGGTTGTAGGAGCAACATGCTTCACACTGATGTGCTTTTTTCCTAGTTGAGTGCAGATGTTACACTTCCCATCTCCCACATAAATTCATAAAAATTTTGAAGGAGGAAAGGAATTATAAAGCATTGAAGCTTTCAAAAAGATTTTAACTTTAAACATTCTTCGACCACATGTGGTTTGATCTGGAAGACATCCAGTGTTAAGTACAATCAAGAACAACAACAACAATAAATCATTGGCTAGACAAAGTTACACTAATGCCTTTGCAACATCTTCAACATCTGCTGGCTGCTGGTATGGTTAAGTTGCATAAATAGCTGACCAGCAATACCTCTCTCTGTTGCATGGACACTTTTTATTCTAAAATGTATCATGGTTCAACAATAAAATTGAATTATCTATGAGTAGGCCTTAGTCCAGTGGTCCTAGTTAATTTCTCAAATTCAAAACAATATCGTGTTTTGTAGTGGATAATGTGTTGCTGTAAACATGAACAGTGTATGTCATGACATTTTGCAGTATCCCAAATTCTTACTTCTAGAGTTCAGTAGCAATTGTCAACCAACTGTGACTACCAAAAGTATCTGAGGACATTGCAAAGTGTGAGCAAAATAATTCACAGTTAAGAACATTTATGCTTGAGTATCAATAATCATTTTAATCAACTGTGATCTCAAATAGAATAAAAAACTGCGCACATATAAACATGATTTATGTAATATATCTCTTAGTTTATAGTTTATAACACTCTATAAACTTACTAAGAAAAATCGCCAAATCTTCAGTCTGTTCTAAAACAAATCTTTGCATGTTCCTGAGATCTAGAAGAGATTAGATGTTCAAAACAGAATATCAAAAAACTACATGACCAGAACAGACCATTAGCCTGCATGCTATTAAGTCTGTCTTAACAGATAAATTAATGTAATATAAAAATATGTGACAAATTAGAAATAGTACATTCAGGACAAGGCTTACATCTATATAGCTAATATGATTAAATTACATCTAGGTAATAGGTGGTCTATGGTCCTTTCTTTGGCTCACAGGCATTTCTTTCAAACTATATACCAATTGTAACAATGTTGGTATAGTCTGTGACCAACTAATGGATCCTGGTATGAACATCATTGAAAATGTATTGGAACAAAGTTTATCCAAACTTATAAATTAGAATGATCCACACATATAACAACTTTATTCATTAAGTACTGTAATTTAGAAAAGTAACAAAGAATTAATCCATGTCATATGAAAAGAGCTTGGTCTGAGATTCAGATGTGTAGTGGTTTTAAGAGAGATAAATAGCCTATTGTCACCAGGAATAGTAACATTAAAGAAAGCGTAAAAGTCTTTAGAATGAATCTTTAACTAGGTATTTGGTAACTGAAACAAAGCATGTTAATATTTGTATCTTATATTGATATCCTTGTAAGAATTTAGAAACACAATGGCAAACTATATCCAGGAACTATTAGGCAATATTTTTCTTTAACCAACATAGAACTGATATAAGGGTTCCATGAGTAGAGTAACTATAATTGTGTGTGTGTGTGTGTGTGTGTGTGTGT
>NC_034603.1:60262937-60265509 GCF_900095145.1 Mus pahari
AGAGAGAGAGAGAGAGAGAGAGAGAGAGAGAGAGAGAGAGAGAGAGAGAGAGAATGAGAATCTCCGAAGTGTAGATTCTTTCTCAACAATGTAAGAATATAGTGGTTCAGGCCATGGTGCCTATAGTATAGACCTACACTCTCAAAATGGCACTGTTCCTTGAAAAGCTTTGCTAGCTACCAGACTTTATAACAAAGGGAAAGAAAAATCCACTAAAACTATATAAACTAGTGTTCATTTGCCTCTAAATTTCACGGACAGTTTGCCAAAGTGTTTATCATGAGTGTGTCACACATAAATACCCTGTATCTTATTTCAGAACTAGGAAATGATTTTATAGTAAAATTATGTGTCAAGGGACACATCACAGAATGAGGTAGCTTAAAAACATGTCACACAAATCATATGTATATAGTAAAACTTAATGTGAAAATATCCTATTAAACTCAGCTAAGGAACTAGCTCAATGAGGACATCATTAGTCCTAAAGCACTGACTTCAACAATAAAAAATATAACAATAACACACTTACATATACACACATATGCATTTATGTTTATATGTTTTTGTATATATATATATATATGTATATGTATATGTATATATGCATATGTAAATATATTCTATAAAAATGCTTACACAGAGGGTGTCCATTTTGTTCACATCCTTAGTTTGCTGGCTTAGATGACTTTGTTTCTGAAACAGGAGTGAGTGGGTGCTGATATATTATTTCTACCAAGACCATAGTGGGGATCCTACTTAACTAGAAGTAGTGTCTGCTGTCTGGAAATGATGATTTTTATCAAAAAAATGAAGGCAAAGAAAAAGTACTGAAAAAGACTTAAAAACTGGATCTTAGTAGCTACCAGGTGTTAGGCTGCCATTAGATTTAAAGAAACTATCCATTGAAAATTAAAATGATGTATTAGTCGATATATTTAAAATATAGCTGTGCTAGTTGTGCTCTTTGACTCCAAGTTTGAAGAGCTTACTTTTCATGTAGAAATATCAATATCGTAAAGATACAAGATCCATGAGGGTCACTAACAAAACATCAGACAGCATCGTGTCCAAAAGTCACAGAAATTACTGGGACTTCAGACAACCTGGGACTTAAAATATCAATAAAACCTTGATCCTTAAATTTCATGAAATAACCTGCTATCTTAATAGTTCCTTGAAGTCCTAAGGCGATCCAAAATGAATTATAAATATATTTAAGATCATCCACCCCCATAATATTAATGTTTTAAATTAAATGTATGCATAGTGAGATATCTTATTTTCTTATTAATGCTTCATATAGTTTGGCCAATTAGAATTGGAGACTGAATTTTGAATTCTAATTTATAATGAATAATTTCCTGATTTAGATACATATTTAAGTTGAAGTTGTTAATTATATCTCTGATACTAAACAAAGGCTTAAGGTTTAGCATATTTGAAATGTGAATGAAGAAAACATCTGATAAAAAAATTAAAAATTAAAAATTAAAAAAGATAAATATTCCTGTTACAGAAACATACACACACTGATATCTTTAAAAAATTGAGAACTTAGAAATAAAAACAACTTAAATGAATAGCAATATAAGGGTAATATTAAAATGAACTAAGATAAACTATGAAATAAAATGTACTTTTAAAAAAGATAGTATTCAGGTTTTTCTTTTCAACTACAACAAAAGGAAGCTGAAATTAATCAATAAATAAAATAAAATAAAATAAAAGTATACCTGCAAACATGGAAATACCAAACAGATCTAAGGAAAAGTAATCTTAAAGTTCTTACGTAATTATAAAAGACCTAAATAGAGAAACAAACTTTTTTTAAAAGTAAATAAAACCTGTTATCATAATACTGATTTCAAAATTTATAGCGAATCTATATTAATTAAAATATTATCATTCTGACATCAAAATGACCAAATAGAAGAACAAATTAAACCCATATGCACATGAGAAATTTATATTCTAATTGAATGAAGAAAAATATACAATAAGAAATAAATACCATCATTGCATGGTATTGAGAAAACATAATACTCAATAGAAAGACTAAATTAAAACCATATTGTATACCACATAAAACACACTGAGTTATTTAACATAAGATCTGAAGACCAAATACTTAGAAGAGTACTATGTAAGAAAAAATCTCATGGCGATTTCAGTAATGAGCTCTTAATTATGATACAAAAATCACAAACAACAAGTTCAGAAAAGGACAATGAGGAGATCAGTTAACTAAATAGGCTCTGGCGGGTAACAGAAATAAACTACAGGACATACTGACCATCTTCAGAATAAAAGAAAATGTTTGCAAACAATATAGTAGTTCCTATAATTCAACATTAAAAAGTAAATAAGAAAATGAGGGCTGGTGAGATGGCTCAGTGGGTAAGAGCACCCAATCGCTCTTCCGAAGGTCCGGAGTTCAAATCCCAGCAACCACATGGTGGCTCATAACCATCTGTAACAAGATCCTACGCCCTCTTCTGGAGTGTCTGAAGATAGCTACAGTGTACTTACATATAATAAATAAATAAATCTTAAAAAAAAAAAAAAAAAA
>NC_034603.1:60265734-60283327 GCF_900095145.1 Mus pahari
TGTGTGTGTGTGTGTGTTAAAGTGTTCAGAAAAGAGGTTGAGACTGTGAAATCTTTGATAATAGCTGATAGAATGAAAGTCAGCACAGCTGCAATGTAAAAGGTAGTAAAAGTTTCAAAAAAAATGTGAATATAGAACTAATATCTGATTCATCTACAGCATTTTCTGGTAAAATGTCCAAAGACATTATAATAGACAAAGTAGAGAAACAACATAAAGGCTCACTTACAGAAAAGTGGTAAAGAAAATGTGGTCCATCAGCAATGCTGTAACTTGGCGTTTACAAAGGAGATTTTGCAATCATAATAACATGGTAGACCTGAGATAGCTCTTCAAAGAAACAAGCACTCATGGAGGAACAAGACTATAATTCGACTCATGGGGTATTTGGAATAGTCAGACCCAGAGAAGCAGGACAATGGCTACCATGCTTGGGTAGCAGAAAATGGAGAGATGAAGTTCAATGCAACACATAAAGCCTAAGGTGTAGAAGAGTAAATTATAAACCAAGTTCTTCATGCCAGAATCACAATAATGCACTATGCTATTAAAAGTCAAGAGAGTGCAATGCTAGAAAAAAAAATCAAGTATTGGAAGAATAATAAAAGACATGGGAAGAAATATTAAGTGTTATTATTTATTTATTTATTTTTGCATTTAGAATCAAAGTCAAAGGTTTTTTTTTTTATTTTATGAAAATATCTTTTTATTATTTTTGTTGTTTGTGAATCTTTTTGTATTATTTTTCTTTCTTTTTTTCTTAGATATTTTCTTTATTTACATTTAAATTCCATCACAAAATTCCCCTATACCCTCCCCCACACTGCTCCCCAACCCACCCACTCCTTCCTGGTCCCCACATTCCTCTGTACTTGGGCATATGATCTTCATAAAGACCAATGACCTCTCCTCCCATTGATGGCCAACTAGGCCATCCTCGGCTACATATGGAATTAACCAAACATAAAACAGCATAACAGAAACTCATAACCAAAACTAAATGAAATAACTGTAGGGATTTAGTTTAATATGACTGTGACTGTCTTGGTTACCAAGGCCACTGTACCACACATATGACCCTGGCATGTATCCAAACCCAGAGGATAAAGAGCTGCTAATATAGTCAGTTAAGGTTTTCATGCTCAACATATATGATAAGGGGGATATTTCTCAATTAGCATTTGGCATGTCAATAGCATTCGAGGAGAGTCCTGGGCAGAGGGTAGGGGCACTTTTATCTAACTCAGCACATAAATCCAAATGCCCGGTCTTGTGGTGCAGAGCTCTTCCTACTGTGTAGCTGCTTAAGACATGCTTGTCAGTGAGTCACCAATAAATTATATTTTGAGCAATCACAGAGTTCTTTCTTTCTTTTTTTCTTTCAGTAACTTTAGCTGTGGTTACCTATTTTTTTTTTATACCTGAAACACTAATCATATTTATTTATATAACTGTCAAAACTAAGGCAAACTAATATATGTTGTTAGAAGCCTCCATTGAGCTCAGCCCACTGCTAAATTGCCCTAAAGCACTGTACGCTCTAAGAATCATTTTCAATCAGTCCCTCTTTGTCATCTCCAACCCTCTATTTTCTAGTGTTGATAAGTTGGCTTTCTAATGCAGAGAAAAGAAAAGAAACACTGATATTTCACTAGAATTCATGTGATAATAAACTAGTTTGTGATGTTATAATGAAAATTTCTGTATTTTAATTGTGTCATCACCTCTTGGCTGAATAATCTTCCCTTTTAATTAAAATAAAAAAGACCAATATCTCTCATTTACATGATATATATGACATTTCTTTGTCTATCCATAAGTGCCATTAGATCAGACTTAGTGTTAGGACAAACAGAATCTTCTGTTTTACTGGTTTTATTCCTTAAACTGGTTACAAAAAGCATAAAGGGCTGAGTTACTAATTCAAAGTCTACTACCACTGGATGGTAATACAAATTAATGGCCCTCCAAAAAACAAGATGCAACCAGGTGGGATCCCTTTCCCCCCAATTCCTTTGCCTGTTGCCCAGCTGCCCTGAGCTAGCTTCAGACTGCCCCTACTCTACCCCAGCTTCTTCATCTGGTCACTGCTCTGATGGCCTCCATCAGGACCACTGTACAAAGAATATCCAGGGCAGCTACATCACGAACATCCTGTCATTGGCTGACCACAGGAGGCATGATGCATGGGGAACCTCCAGATTAGGCCTGTCTTGACAATACCTGATACACCAGGAACATCCAGGGATATTCAGATGGCTAAAGGCCAGTGTAAGAACACAGAGCACAAGAGCCAGGGAAATGTGACGCTTTCAGAGCAAAGCTATTCCACTACAGCAAGCCCTGGACATCTTAATACAACTGAAGCACAAGAAAATGACCTTAAATCCAATCTTATGAAGATGATAGATGCCTTTAAAGAGGAAATAAAGAAATCCCTCAAAGAAATTCAGAGCAGTGAAATTAAATAGGTAGGAGGAAACTGATAAATACCTTAAAGAGATACAGGAAAATACAATTAAACAGGTGAGGGAAAGGAATAAAACTTTTCAATACCTGAGAATGGAAATAGAAGCAATAAAGAAAACACAATCTAAGGGACTTCCAGAGATGAAAATCTAGGAACGAGAACAGGAACAACATATGCCAGACACCGATATAATACAAGAAGTATAAGAGAGAATCTCAGGAGTAGAAGATACAATAGAGTTCTGTTCTCTTTCCCTCATCTCCCTACACCTGGTCTCCAGCATCTAGCCCATTCCCCTTCCCATACCCTCTCCCACCAGTTCCATCCATCCATCTACCTACAATTTCTCTTTTATTTTCCCTTCTGAGAAAGATCTAACCACTCTCCCTTGGGCCCTCTTTGTTATTTTGGTTCTTTGGGTCTATGAATTGTAGCATTGGTACCTTGTACTTTATGACTAATATCCAAATCTAAGGAGCATATACCAAGCATGTACTTTTGGTCTGGGTTACCTGACTCAGGATGATATTTTCTAGTTCCATCCATTTGCCTAAAAATTACATGATATCCTTGTTTTTAAAACCTGAGTAGTATTCCATTGTGTAAATAAACCACATTTTTTATTCATAAATTGCAGACCTGTTAAAATTATACCCGACTTCTCAACAAAGACTTTATAAGCTAGAAGAACCTGGGAAAATGTCTTATAGTCTCTAAGGAAATACATATGTCAACCTGGACTATTATGTCCAGCAAAACTTTCAATTACTATAGATGGGAAAAAACCAAGATATTCCAAGACAAACTGAAATTTAAACAATAACTATCCACAAGTCCAGACCTACAGAAAATACTGGAAGGAAAACTCCAACCCAAGGAGATTAACTACACACAAGAAGACACAAATTTCACACAAGTGGAAAAAATAAGGGAATCACACACAAATACACATATAAACATAGACTCACACAAACACATTAACAAACACATACAAAAACATTCACACATACATACAAACACACACAAATACTCACACAAACAACACACACACACAAACACACATACACACTACCATCACCAATATGAAAATGACAAATATTAACAATCATAAGTCATTAATATCTCTCAACAATCAATTCCCCAATAAAAATGATATAGTCTAAGAGAATGGATGTAAAAAATAGGATCTATCATTCTACTGTATATAAGAAACATACCTCAGCAGCAAAGATATACATTATCTCAGAGTAAAGGGCTGGAAATAAGTTTTCCAAGCAAAAAAACTAAAGAAGCTGCAGAAGCCATTCTAATATCTAATCAAACAGGTGTTCAACCAAACTTAATTGAAAGAGATTGGAAGGTCACTCCATACTTATCAAAGGAAAAAACCCAAGAAGATGACATCTCAATTCTGAACATCTATGCCCCCAATGCAAGGGCACCAACATTGTAAAAGAAACATTGCTAAAGCTTAAGTCACACATCAAATATCACACATTATAGTGGGAGACTGGGATGGATAGGTCATTAAGATAAACTAAGCAGAGAAATAATGAAACCAACTGATGTTATGAATTAAATGGCCCTAGCAGATATCCCAAGAAGAGTAGACAACAGGAAATAATCAAACTCAGGGCTGAAATAAACCAATTAGAAACAATGAGAACAATACAAAAAAATCAACAAAACCAAGAGATGGTTCAGAAGTAGAAACTTAAGAGTTCTTTAGAAAGCCAACTTGTCGGATGGTGTTTTACTGGGACAAACAGATGATGGATTGTTTTCTAAAAATGGACACAAGTAAAAGGATATTTTTCTAAAGCAGACACAGGTGAAAAGTTCTTTTGCTAAAACATAAAAAGACAAATGATAAAAGAGTCTTTGCGAAGGACATACATGTATTGGTCTGCCTTACATTGCATGGTTGAGCTCCTTTTGTAAGGAGAAATGCACTAAAAAACTTATGATGTGCTAGTGGCTTTTTGCTGCTTCCCAGGACTAAGGCAGAATGTCAACGCGCTGTCAGCTGAGACAGATTCACATGCTGAGGCAAAACTTGGTGAGGCAAAACCCATGGAGGATACATGACGTTTAAAGCAAGTATAAATAAGACTCAGCCAACTGTGGGAAGGGCTACTGGTAGAGCTATATAACACGTGGTCTCCCTCCTTCCCTGACCTTCAATTAGACTAAAGCCTGGCTATCTCTACAAGGACATGCCACTGATACTGCTTTCCCAACACTACTGAAGTGGACTGCTGGAATATCGCAAACACAGCAAGTGTTTGCAAGTGGACCAAGACTCAACAAAGAAAGGAAACTCAGACCAGTTTCCCTTATGAATAGTGATGCACAACTACTCAATAAAATACAGGCAAACTGAATCCAAAAACACATGACAATTGTCATCCACATGATCAGGTAGGCTTCATCCCAGGGCTGCAGGGATGGTACAATATATGAAAATCTATCAACATAATGCAACATATAAACAAACTGAATGAAAAAAATCACATGATCATCTATCTCACTAGATGCTGAAAACGCTTTTGACAAAATCCAACAGTGTTTCATGTTAAAAGTCTTTGAGAAATTAGTGATTGATACAAGATGCATACCTAAACATAAACAAAGGAATATCCAGGAAGACCATTTAATTAAGTGGAGGGAAACTTAACCCAATCTCATAAAAATCAGGGACAAGACAAGGCTGCCCATTTTATTCAATCTATTCAACATAGTACTTGAAATTCTACCTAGAGCAATAAGACAACTAAAGAAGAGCAAGAGGATACAAATTGGAAATTAAGAAGTCTAAGTATTATTACTCATGGATGCTGTGATAGTATACATAAAGTAACCCAAAATTCTATGATAGAACTCCTACAGTTGATAAACAACTTCTGCAAAGTGGCAGGATACAAAATCAACTAAAAAAACAAACAAAACAAAACAATAGCCCTCTTTATAAAAAGGATAAACAGGCTTAGAAATAAATTGGGGAAACAATAACCACAGACAATATAAAATATTTTGGTGTAATTCTAACCAAGAAAGTGAAAGGCTGGTATCTCAAGAACTTCAAGTTTCTGGAGAAAGAAATTGAGGAAGATATCAGAAAATGGAAAGATTTCCATTGCTCCTGTATTTGTAGGAGAACCATAGTACACATCTTACTAAAACTAATGTACAGATTCAGTGCAATTCCCATCAAAATTCCAACACAATTCTTTAAAGTCCTTAAAGAACAAATTCTCAACTTCATATGGAAATACAAAAAAACCTTGGATAGCTAAAACAATCCTGAAAAACAAAATAACTTCTGAAAGTATCACCAGACCCGATTTTCAAGCTATACCACACACAATAGCAATATAAACTGCATAGTTTTGACATAAAAACAGACCGGCTTTTCAATTGAATAGAATCAAAGAGCCAGAAATAAACTCACAACCGTGTGGACACTTGATATTTGACAAAGAAGTCAAAACTATATAATAAAAAAAAGGAAAACATCTTCAACAAATCTTGCTAGTCCAACTGGATTTCTGTATGTAGAAGAATGCAAGTAGAATCATATCTCTCACACTGCACAAAACTCAAGTCCAAATGGCTCAAACACTTCAATGTAAAACTGGATACAGTAAATCTAATAGAAGAGAACTTGGGTAACTACCTTGAACTCATTAGCACAGGCAACAAACTCATGAACGAACATCAATAGCTCAGACACTAAGATCAACAAATAATAAATGGAACCTCATGAAACTGAAAAACCTTTGCAAGGCTAAGCACATCCATCAAGAAGGACAAAATAGCAGCCTACAGAATGGGAAAAGAACTTCATCAACCTTACATTCAACAGAGGACTAATATCCAAAATATATAGAGAACTCAAGAAATTATACATCAGTAAGCCAAAAAACCTAATCTAAAAAATGTAGTTTAGAGCTAAACAGAGAGTTCTCAACAGAAGAATGTTGAATGGACAAAAAGCACATAAAAAATGTTCAATGTCCTTAGTCATTAGGAAAATGCAAAACAAAATGACTCTTGACATTCCATCTTATATCCTTAAGAATGGCTAAGATCAAAAACTCATTGACAGCATATTCTGGCAGGGATCTTAAGGAAGGAAGAACATTCATCTCTTGCTGGTAAGAGTTCAAACTTCTACAACCACTTTGGAAAGCAATTGTCCAGTTTCTCAGAACATCAGTAATAGTTCTACCATAAGACCCAACTATACCTCTACTAGCCATATACCCAGAAATGCCCCACTATAGCATAGAGACACTTGCTCAACTATGTTCATAGCAGCTTTATTCAGAATAGCCAGAAACTTGAAACAACGTAGAATTCTCTCAACTGAAAAATGGATAAAGAAAATGGGGGAAAAAAGAAAACAAAAAGAAAATGTGGTACATCTAAAGAATGGAATATTATTCAACTATTAAAATCAAAGACATTCAAATTTCAGGCAAATGCATTGAACTTGAGTTCATCCTGAGTGAGGTGCCACAGACCCTCGAACATACCTGTGGTATGTACTCACTCATAACTGGACATTAGACATAAAGTCCAGGGTATCCATGCTACAATACACAGAACCAAAGAAACTGGGTAATAAGAAAAGCTCAAAGGAGAATGCGTGAATCTCACTCAAATTGGGAAAAATATCCATCAGATGTGCATGGAGAGAGGAAACTGAGTGGAAGAGGATATGATGAGGTGTATGGGCATAGGAATCAGGAGAGGGATAGGAGTGAAAATGGATATCAGTGGTGGGCATATTTGGAACTAGCTGGAAAACTGGGATGTAGGAAGCTACTGGGAGTCTATGCAGATGACCCTAGCTGATTCTGAAGTGGCCACCTCTGGTAGCCAGGGAAGACTTCCAATGAAAAGGAGAGGAACATCAACTCATGCACAAAACCTACAACCCATAATTTGTCCTGCATATAATGGGCACAGGATAAAGATGGAACAGCCAGTCAATTATTGTCCTAACTTGAGACTCATCCAATGGGAGAGAGTCAACCCCTGACACCATTAATGATACTCTGCTATGCTTGCAGACTTGAGTCTAGCATAACTGTCTCCTGAGAGGCTTCATCCAGCAGCAGATGGAAACAGGTACAGAGATTCATATCCAAGCTTGAGGCAGAGTTCAGGGAGTATTGTAGTGGGGAATAGAAATAAGCAAGCCATAAGGGTCAAGGACACTGCAAGAAGACCTACAGAGTCGATTAATCTGGGCTCATGGGTGCTCACAGAAACTGAACCATTAACCAAACAGCATGCAGGAACTGGACCTAATATTTGTAGCGTATGTGCTGCTTGGTCTTCCTGTGAGTCCCCTAACAATTAGAGCAGGATCTGTCTCTGGCTCTGTTGCCTGTCACTGGATCCCCTTCCTCTATGGTGAATGCTGGATTGGGCCTCAGTGGGTGAGGAGGTGCTTAGTCCTGGCGGGACTAGATGTGCACAGGGTGGGGTGAGAAGTCTGAGAAGAAGGGGAGAGGGTAGTAAGGGAGGGATTTGCAAGGGTGAGCTTGGAGGAGTGGATGGCTTGGGCTGCAATTGAGATGTAATATGAATAAAAATAAAATTTCAGAAACAAATATAGTGGCCTTTTTTTTTTAATTTAGTTTCTGCAGGTAAATGCATACATTAAATGATGGATTTTCTGTGCCTTGCTCATTTCACTTAACATAATACCTATGTGTCCATCCATGCTCCTATGGTTCATTTATAACTAAGCAATTTTCTCTTGCAAATAATGCATTTTATCTACTTGACAAAAATAATGTTAAATATTTAAGACACTAATGTGCTTATTATCCTCATTGTATCATCACATATTGTGAGCATATATTTAAATATACTATACCCATAACCATGTATGATTATTATATGTTGATAATAATTATGAAGATGACAGAATTAAAAGATGCCAGTCCACTGATATGATCCTAATCAACAGCTTTGCTGTAGCTCAGTTTCTTCAGTCTCAAACTACCCTTTGAACCAGCATGCTCTCTTTTTGTCATGATAGTGGATGGATTGAAGAAATCAGGCCCAAGCACTTTGGGAGCACAAAATGTACAGTTTTTGAGCTTTTCATAATGACCTGTAACAACAACCTATCATAAAGAGAATGAAAACACCTTCATATATCAGTGCTACTATATCAGAAATTCCTGAAGTCGAACAAACTGGTTATATGGATAACACATCAAATTCAATTATCACTCATTTTTTCCACATAATGAGCACTGTATCAAGATCTAAAGTGGATGCAAGATAGTGTGTTCACTTTCTACCAAAGTATTTTTTAAGGTAGGGAAAATGAGAAGTTCCTTACCAGTGAAGAAGACTACCGAAAAAAAGACAAACTTGAATTCATGTCTTCAAACCAAGGTCCCAAACTAGGAAACACAAATAGCTTTTGAGATATATTACCACTCTCAATTTATTTACTATGCCCTCTGATTTCTGAGATAAGTAGGAATCTGGTCTCATGCTTAAAGTATGTTGGAGATAAAGAATTGACCAACTATTTATAGCAGTCATGGACATGGAAGAGTGGCATGGACTAGACCAAAGAAGAAGGTCAAATGTAAACATATTTTGAAGTCAGAAAATTCAAAAATAGAAACAGGATATGTTAGGTCAGAAAGACAAAGAGAGAGAAAGATTCTTTCTTTGATTGATGCAAATATACCATGATGTCTCATCCACCCAGATACAAAGCTCTGTCATACAGTGGCTTCCAATGAAGACCCATGAAGATAGACTCCAACAAACTAAATAACCCAATTAAATATGGGATGCAGAGATAAAAAGAATTTTCTACAGAGGAAATTTGAATGGCCAAGAAGAACTTAAAGAAATATTAAACTTCCATTATCATCAGGGGTATGCAAATCAAAACAACCCTGAGATTCCAAATCACACCAGTTAGAATGGTGAAAATCAAAACTCAAGTGGAAACACATGCTGGCAAGGATGTGGAGAAAGGGGACAGTCCGCCATTGCTGGTGGGATTGCAAACTTGTACAACCACTCTGGAAATCAACTTGGCAGTTCCTTAGAAAACTGGAAACAGTTCTACCTGAATACACAGTTACACCATTCCTGTGCATATACTCAAAAGATGCTCCACCATACCATATGGACACATGCTCCATTATGTTCATAGCAGCCTTATTTATAATAGCCAGAAAGTGGAAACAGCCTAGATATCCCTAAACTGAAGAATGGATACAGAAAATGTGGTTCATTTGCTAAATGGAATAGTATTCAGCTCTTAAAAACAAGCACATCACAAATCTGGCAGGCAAATGGATGGATCTAGAGAGAGGTAATCTAGACACAAAAAGATATGTATGATATGTACTCAATGATAAGTGGATATTGGCCATAAAATACAGACTACCCATGAAATGCTCCATAGACCCAAAGAAGTTAAACAAGAAGGAAGGTCCAAGCGAAGATGCTTGGATCACACTTAGAATGGGAAATAAATTAATCACAGGAGGGAGAGGGAAAAAGGAATTTGGGTGGTGTCTTAGTCAGGGTTTCTATTCCTGCACAAACATCATGACCAAGAAGCAAGTTGGGGAGGAAAGGGTTTATTCAGCTCACATTTCCATACAGCTGTTGATCACCAAAGGATACAGGACTGGAACTCAAGCAGGTCAGAAAGCAGGAGCTGATGCAGAGGCCATGGAGGGATGTTCTTTACTGGCTTGCTTCCTCTGGCTTGCTCAGCCTGCTTTCTTATAGAATCCAAGACTACCAGCCCACAGATGGCACCACCCACAAGGGGCCTCTCCCCCTTGATCACTAATTGAGGAAATGCCCCACAGCTGGATCTCATGGAGGCATTGCCCCAACTAAAGCTTTCTCTGTGATAACTCCAGCTGTGTCAAGTTGATACAAAACTAGCCAGTACAGGTAGGAAAGAGGAGGGGAAAGGGAATGGGTGGCAGGATCTTCTGACCCAGAGGGACAGAAGAATGAATGGAAATCTGCAGCTGTTTGACTAAGGTCACCTAAGATGCCTAACAGTTGGGACATGCAACCTGAAGAAGCCACCTTCTGTAGCCAGGCAGGACCCCAAGTGGAACAAAATACCAACTCACCCATAAATCTTTCAACCCAAAATTTGTCCTGTCTAAAAGAAATGCAGGGACAAAGATGGAGCAGAGATTGAAGGAGTGGCCAACCAATAACCAGCCAAACTTGAGACCCATCCCATGGGCAAACACCAATCCCTGATCTTTTAATGATACTCTGATTTGCTTGCAGACAGCAGCCTAGCATAACTGTCTTCTAAGAGGCTCTAAGCAGCAGCTGACTGACACAGATGCAGATACTACAGCCAAACATTGGACAGAGGTCTGGGACTATTATGGAAGAGTTGGAAGAAGGATTGAAAGCCCTAAAGGGGATGGAGACACCCCCCCCCCCAAGGAAGACCAACTGAGTCAATTAAACTAGACCTCTGGAAGCTCTCAGGGACTGAGCCACCAACTAAAGAACACGCACTGTCTTGTACAAGGCTCCTAGCACATATGTAGCAAATGTGCAGCTCCATGTGGGCCACCTAACACCTGGAACTAAACCTCCTGCCTAAAGCTGTAGCCTGGTTGTGATAGCTATTCCCCAAACAGGCTGGCTTGTCTGGCCTCAGTGAGAGAGAATGTGACTACCCCAGCTGAGACTTAATGTGCCAGGGTGGCAGGTACCTGGAAGAGGGGCACCCTCTCAGAGTAGAAGGGGAAGCATTTTGGAGATAGGATCTCTGTGAGGAGCGACTGGGAGAAGGGCAGCATTTGATGTAAATATTTGATTAATTAATTAATTAAGAAATATATAACAAAATATCAAAACAACTGACTTTAAATTTTTACTTAAATAAGGACTACTTAATTATTTTCTAACATAAATCTGCTTGAGCAAAGAAATGCTAGATGAAAGAATTTAGAGTCAGTATAAAAACAAAACGTAGTTTAATTATTTCTTGGAAAATTTAATACAATATTTCTAAACCTATCCATCCCCCAACTCCTCCCATAATAGCCACCCAGGCTTCCCTCCCTCTTCTTCCAGTCCTCTTATATTTTAACAAGAGACTATATCTATCTCCAAGCAGCTGTCTTGGTCCACTGACTTATACAATCTTCCCACCCCTCTTCTTGAATGTCCCCTGAGCCTTAAGTGTAGAGGTTGTGCTATAAATGTATTAATTGGACTAGACATGCCATGGTCAGTTGAGCTCTGAGTTTTGACCAGTGTGGCTTTCCATGATGATCTTGATCTACTGAAAAACATAGCTTCTTTGATGAAAAATTAAGAGCTACTCTCATCAGTTCCTATAATGGATGAATATTTAAAGTAGAGTAAAGATTGTACTGATTTACGAATCTGGAAGTAGTTGGCTGTCCTCCAGATCCCATGACCTCAAGGCCATATAGGTATTTGATTGATTTTATAGGGTTAGGTAGGAATTTTCTCCTATTGCTATGACCATAAGTCCAGTTAGGTGACTGTTATTACCACTATGATTTGTATTCAAGACAAGAGTTTGAAACTCAAGCATCCTTTGGCCAGTCCAAGAATTCCTGTGTCTGAGATAAGTAAATGTCTAATAACTGAGTGTGGCCCTATGCTATAGACACTGCATTAAATAATATCTAGAGATAACAGGATAGTCAAGAAAATTAACTACCAAGATATTCTGCGTGGCTTGGACTGGAAACCTGACTCAGGCAGTGAGAAAATGAAGAAGGGAAAGACATAAAGACACAAATACAGAAAATCTGGAGTTGAGTGAGCTGTGTTCAATCTGATGGAGCCACATCAACTCAGCACAACCTGGAACTTCAACTTGTACATCATGTGTACCATGGTGGAGCTTGGGAGGGCTTGCTAGTCTCAGTATGGTGTCTCTGAAGACCAGCAGTCAAGAGTTGTTATCTGTTGAGGAAGTTAGTCCTGGATGAAGAAGCTGAAACTGCTACATTTGTATGCACTGATCAACTATACATAAACACTGCTCTTGGTGTGCAGGTCTGAATGAGGATGGTAGGTGGGATTTTGTTGGAGAAGATGTGGTCTTGGAAGAGATGTGTCACTGGAGGTGGGAGGAGTGTCTTTAAAGTTTCAAAAACCCATGTCAGGTTCAGTGTCTGTCTGCATACAACTTCCAGTTCGGATGTGATCTCTCAGCTCCTTCTGCAGCATGCCAGTCTAAGGTGACACTCAGCTGCATGATGACAATGGACTAACCCTCTGAAACTGTAAGCAAGTAAGCAATGAAATATTTTATAAATTGCCATGATCATGGTGTAATCAGTAGATCATCAACCAAATTCTCTGGATAGTGGAATCATCAACCATCCTTGGATAGAGGAAGTCTTTGCCTTTCCAAACATGAAAGGCTTTGCAAATTCCCTACAGTTCTTATTCCTGGGTCCTTGACATGGCTGGCTCATGTCAAATGATATACATTCACTCAGAACATTACTTTCTCAGAACTTTACTAATACCTGTCATTCACAGACACCAGGCTCAAACAGTAATGTGTGTGTGTGTGTGTGTGTGTGTGTGTGTGTGTGTGTGTGTGTGTGTGTTGATTATAATTGGTCTATGATGGGACCCCTGGATGTTTACTTAAAAACCACCCCAAGGCACTCTCATGGCAGTAGAATGAATACGAGGCATCGAAGCTGTTAGATAATAAGAAGGGCTATGCAGTCAAACAAAGACAGCAACATACATGAACATCTGTGACTACAAACTAGCCAAGGACAAATGAGTTTTGTTTTGTGCCACTGCAGCCAAGTGAAACTGACTCTGAGGACCAGATAATGAAAAGCCTACTATGAAAAGCTGAAGTGTTTGTCCATTTGTCATTTGCTTAAACAAAACATGCCTGGAAGTCTAAGAAGCAGCGTGCAGAAATGAAGTATCCCTTCTACTATTCACAGCTAGTTGTAGCTCTGTAAGATTCTCCTCCAGCCCTCCCTTTTTCCTTCTCTCATCCTACCATCTTGAAGGACTTAAAGATATCTGAACTATAAACTGGTTCTGCTGTTTCAGAGTATGCTATCCACTACCTCTCCCTTAGACTGAAATTACCTGGAAAAAAAAACCACTACACCCAGCTACATGAAATGTGACACTGTACAATTCAGGAAAGTTATAACTGGGAATCAGAATAGTCAACTGTCCACCAGAAAGCCTGTGTGTCTTATATGTAGTCCTTGGCTTCCTCAGCCATAAAAGGAGTTGGGAGTCTCTACTGGGCTTTTCTAACGTGTCATTGAGTGATTTAAATGAAAGTAGCATTTTACTTCACTCATTAGATTGTCTCGTGTGAGATAACGAGATAATCTAAAGTACATTATAAACTTTAAAGTGCCCTGCAAACATTAGCAGATAGTCATTGCTAATAAATACCGTAATTTATACAAACCGTTCAGCATTTAGGTCAAATTACAATGCAGACGAATCACAGTGAAGCATATCATTAGCTGGGTGTCAGACTTTCTTGTTTTATTTGATTGCAATATGAAACTGCTCATGTCTGCTGAGCCTTGATAGCATGGCTGTCTGCTCACAGCTTCACAAATTAGGAGTGTTATTCCCCGTATTCTTCCCATTGAGTGAGTAGATTTGGTTTTAGCAAACCATGCAGTGAGTCAGCCAGCAGTAAAGATGGGATGGCTGAAACATCTGTGAATTCTGATACTATTCCTTGGCACTGCAGGTCAGTATGTCTTGGGGAATAACTGAAACACTTCTGTGCTGCTGAGGGAATGGCCTAGACTCTACACTTGATGTCTCAGAAAAGTCAGAAGATGGATAATTTAAGGACTTGCATTCTTTCTCTTGTCTTGAAGCCATCAGTTGCATTTTTATTCTTTTCATTCCCCCCTGCCCCCCAGCTTTTTAAAATCATTCCCCGGTTAGGGATTCTTCTCTAAGATTCATGGCTTCACTAGCCCTGGGTAACCATCCAGGCTTCAGTACAGGCATGATTTCCCTCTTGTTGAACATGTCTTAACTCCAGCTAGAAAGCTGTTCATTACTGCCAAGTTGTGCATGCCTTAGGGTGATACCATGCTGCTCTGATTCACAGGCATCAAGTCTGGGTACAACTATTGACTGCCTCCCTCCTTTGGATGCTTCCATGGAACCTTTCAGTACTATGAAAGTCACTCCTCATGGAGGGGGCTTTTTGGTCAGTTCCAGCTCAGAGGCCTTTGGGGTTCTGTGCCTCAAGGTCTGAAGTACATGATGTCTTCAGCAATATAACTTAACCTCCCACCTGGGGTAGGAGCATGGCAGTAAACGCCTCCAATATTTGAGAGTCTCTTGAACAACCAGAATCAGCCGTTCAAAAACATCACTTCTTATGAGTGGTGTTTTTGTTTGCTTGCTTGCTTGCTTGTTTTTGTTATCATTGTTGTCTTTTGTTTTTTGTTAGCTGCTCTGTGGCTTTGGGGAACTGCACAAAGATAATTCCAGAAGACATGCTAAAATAAAGAAGGAAAGTGTATGATCTCTCAACCCCACACAAAGAAATATAGGCACTTGAGTAATGCTGAAAGGTAGAGAAATAATCTTCTCTAGGGCAAAGCCAAAATTGCTGGATGGGTTGGTGAACAGGGGGCGGGGCAAGGTGATAGGGGATTTTCAGAGGGGAAACTAGGAAAGGGGATAACATTTGAAATGTAAATAAAGAAAATATCTAATAAAAAGAAAAGAAATGGATTGTGTAGTAAACACAAAAATAAAAGAGACCATGAATGTGAAAGAGAGCAAGTAGGATACATGCGATGTGTGGAAGGAGCAAGGTGAGAGGAAATATGTAATTATAATCATAAAATAAAATCAACAGGCTGTTTTAGGTTATCATGAGACATGAACTAGCTTAATTTTTTTTAGGGAATGACTATTGTGGAACATTATCCTCTGAGTATAACATGACTACTACCATGCCATCGACTCCCTACCTCATGTGACTCCTCCTGCAGTTGTATATAATTCTGTCCCAGCTTAATGAGGTGTGCATAGATGCTACAGCATATGACAAGTTAATCAGGTGGGGAACTTCACTATGCAGCTTCCAGAAGGTTGTCGTCCATGCTGGAGTGGGACTTTTGGGTGATGCTTTAGGGTGTCATCTACACTCTGGTAAGTAGTGTCCCACCAGTGCTGCGGTAGGAAACCCTCCAAATAAACTCAGTGCTTTGTGTAAGCTGGACTTGGATGGAGTTGGTTTTTTGGGTCAGGCTTTAATTCCAAGTGGAATGAGTAGACCTTAGTTTTTACCCCCTATGAAAAAGTGATGCAAGAGCTTCTCATCTTGCCTCTGTAAACAATGTGTTCCCAAAAATCTTGTCTGAATAGAAGGCAGGGAATAGACATCTTTACTTTTGTTTAATACAATGAGAAAATACAAATGTTCTTGAAACAGGTGAAGCCAAATACTGTGAGGATTGTAGCAGGATGTAGGGAGGAATGGCTCTCAGGATATGATAGAAAAAATACATTAAAACCTACGTTAAGATACAGTGAGTGTTGGGTATTTCTCCCTTGAAACCCTTCATTTCCTCAAGAGTCCTTGTCCCACTTTTCCGTGAGAAATTTACATTTTTTTTTGCTTAATAAAGCCATAATAGATATTATCAAAACACCAATAAAAATCAAAATGAAGACTCTTCCCTGCTCGCTGAGAGCCAGCAGTTCCCTAGAAACAGGCTTTGATCCTTTGCTCCGTCAAGCTGGGTTCAACCATGGATTTGCTGCGGTGCGTAGCTGTGACACCTCTTTCCCTAAACATTTCTTCCTCCATGTGGAAAACGATAATGTTTGTCGTACTGCGTGTGCAGTACTCATTAGAGCATCAAATCCTCCATATGCTGGAAAGGGTTTGGCAGGTAATGAACATTCGCAGGCTGTGTGTACCTATCATCGTTGCCAAAGCTGCTTCACACACCTAGCACCAGAGACTACTTTAGGGACATCAATAAGAGAGTGTCTCTGCTCCTATACTGAAGTAATGGTGTAGTAGGGTGTGAGCAGAACATTTAGAGACATGGAAATTTGAGCTCATAGATTTCAGGTACATTTCTGTCATGAACAGATTGTAGGATTGAGACCGGCTGACTCAACTTCCAATTTTCTGCCCCAGCCTCTGACATGTATTCAAAGTAAGGAATGCAACTATGAAACCAACACAGCCACTCCATAGGGAGTGAATTGCTCAGCCCTTCTCGAATAGCATTTCAGTGATGAATTACACGTGATTCTGTGTGCAGATGTATCAGATCCGTCGTCAGTTCTAATCCTGCTGGGCTGTTTCTGCAACCTCTGCTTCTGCAGTGCAGAAATTCTCCCTGATTGATGGAGGTTTCTTTACTGCCTATAGGTCATGGCACTGTTTATACATCTTGCCAATTTACATGTGAACCTAAATACCAACTGAGACGCCAGCTTAAAGAGTCTGTTAATGGACTTACACCATAGTAACAATAGGTCATTTCTTCGTTGGAAGCCCTTGGTGTAGATCTGTATCATATACCATTGGCTGGTATTAGATTGAATGTCTATGTAGACCTGGACTACATAGTTTTGGCTTGTTTTGGTTTTTTACTACTAATTTGCTTTTTGTTGTTGTTGAGAGGAAACACTGACCAAAAGCAATTTGGGAAGGGAACGGTTTACTGGAATCATACTTCCACATCCTAGTCCATCACTAAAGGAAGTCAGAGAAGGATCCAAAGCAGACACAGTGGAGGGATGCTGGTTGCTGGTTTGCTTTCTAAGTCTTGCTCAGTTCGCTTTCTTATAGAACACGCAACCACCACACAGGGATGCATGAAGTGAGCTAGGCCCTCCCATATCAATCTTCTTTTTTTTTTTTTCAAATTTCATACTTTTAATATTTTTTCTTTTTTTTTACCATTTTTAAATTTTTTTATTATTTTCTTTATTTACATTTCAAATGCTATCCTGAAAGTTCCCTATACCCTCCCCCCACCCCTGCTCCCATACCCACCCACTCCCACTACTTGGCCCTGGCATTCCCCTGTGCTGGGTCAT
>NC_034603.1:60286871-60336319 GCF_900095145.1 Mus pahari
ATATTCAGAATTGAGAGTTCCTCTTGGTAGATTTTAACTTTGATGAGTATGAAGTGCCCCTCCTTGTCTTTTTTGATAATTTTGGGTTGGAAGCCAATTTTATTTGATATTAGAATGGCTACTCCAGCTTGTTTCTTCAGACCATTTTCTTGGAAAATTGTTCTCCAGCCTTTCACTCTGCGGTAGTGTCCATCTTTTTCCCTGAGGTGGGTTTCCTGTAAGCACCAAAATGTTGGGTCCTGTTGTGTAGCCAGTCTATTAGTCTATGTCTTTTCATTGGGGAATTGAGTCCATTGATGTTAAGAGAAATTAAAAAAAATTAATTGCTTCCTGTTATTTTTGTTGTTAAAGTTGGGATTTTGTTCTTGTGTCTGACTTCTTTTAGGTTTGTTGAAGGATTACTTTCTTGTTTTTTCTAGGATGTTGTTTCCGTCCTTGTGCTGATTTTTTTCCCTTTATTATCCTTTGAAGTGTTGGATTCGTGGATAGATATTGTGTAAATTTGGTTTTATCATGGAATACTCAGCTTCCCCCAGCTTTTCCCTAATTCAACAATAGGAGTCAGCAGCTTCTGTTCATTGGTTGGGTCTTTCAGCTGCTTCCTAGGTCTTCTGGAGGACAGTCATGATAGGTCCCTTTTTGTGAGTGCTCCATAGCCTCAGAAATAGTGTCAGGCCTTGGGACCTCCCCTTGAGCTGGTTCCCACTTTGGGCCTGTCGCTGCACCTTCTTTTCCTCAGGCTCCTTTCCATTTCCATCCCTGCTGTTCTTTCAGAATGGAACAATTATGGGTCAGAGTTTTGACTGTGGGATGGCAAACCCATCCCTCACTTGATGCCCCGTCTTTCTGCTGGACGTGGGCTCAACAAGTTCCTTCTCTTCACTATAGGGCATTTCATCTAGAGCCCCTGCCTTTGAGTCCTGAGAGTCTCTCACCTCCCAAGCCTCTGGTACATTCTGGAGGTCCCTCCACCCCCAACATCCTACCTCCTGAGGTTGCCTGTTTCCATTCTTTCTGTTGGCCCTCGGGGCTTCAGTCTTTTTCCCTAACTCAATATCAGATCATGTTCCCCTCTTCTCCCCACCTCCTATCCATATCCACTTTCCCTCCCAGGTCCCTCCCTTCTTTCCCCCTTGTGATTGCTTTCTTCTCCCTCCCAAGTGAAGCTGAGGTGTCCTCATTTGGGCCCTTCAGTTTGTTTACCTTTTTGAGTTCTGTAGGCTATATCTTGGGTATTCTGTACTTTTTTTGGCTAATATCCACTTATTAGAGAGTATATACCATGCATATCCTTTTGGGTTTGAATTACCTCACTCAGGATGATATTTTCTAGTACCATTCATTTGCATGCAAAACTCAGGATGTCCTCGTTCCTAATTGCTGAGTAGTATTCCATTGTGTAAAAGAACCACATTTTCTGTATCCACTCTTCTGTTGTGGGACATCTGGGTTGTTTCCAGCTTTTGGCTACCACAAACAAGGCTGCTATAGACATAGTGGAACACATGCCCCTGTGGCATGGTGGGGCATATATTGAGTATATTCCCAAGAGTGTTATTGCTGAATCTTCAGGTACATCTATTTCCAATTTTCTGAGGAAGCTCAAGATTGATTTCTAAAGTGGTTGTACCAGTTTGCAAACCCACCAGCAATGGAGGAATGTTCCTCTTTCTCCACATTCTCACCAACATGTGTTGTCACCTAAGGTGATAGAGGGCTAGTATCCAAAATATATAAAGAACTCAAGAAGCTAGCCAACAAAAAAAACCAAACAACCCAATCAAAAAATGGGATATAGAACTAAACCAAGAATTTCAACAGAGGAATCTCAAATGGCTGAGAAGGACCTAAAGAAATGTTCAAAGTCCTTGCTTATCAGAGGAATGCAAATCCAAACAGAGTCTACCTTATACCAATCAGAATGGCTAAGATTGAAACAATTCCTTGAGATTCCTGCTTCCAGAGTGACTTCAATTTGTGTCAAATTGTCAAAAAGTAACCACCAGAGGTTGCTTCTGGGTGCTTCTAAAGATAAGACCAGTAATGAAGCAATTTGGTTTCAATGAAGACAGAGAGTAGGTCTGTGATCCAACATGACTAGTGTCCTTATTTAAAAAGATAACGACACCAGACACCTGTCTTCTTTTTCTTCTTTTTCTTCACCTTCTCTTCTTCTTCTTCTTCTTCTTCTTCTTCTTCTTCTTCTTCTTCTTCTTCTTCTTCTTCTTCTTCTTCTTCTTCTTCTTCTTCTTCTTCTTCTTCTTCTTCTTCTTCTTCTTCTTCTTCTTCTTTTCTTCTTCTCCTCCTCCTTCTCCTTCTTCCTCTTCTTTTTCCTTCTCTTCCTCCTCTTCCTCCTCCTCCTTGTCTCTGTCTTTTCCTCCTGCTGCTCTTCCTTCTTCTTTTCCTCCCCATCTCTCCTCCTCCTCTTCCTGATCCTCCTCTTCCTCCTTTTCTATTTCCTCATCATTTTCATCCTCCTTCTCTTCCTCCTCCACCTTTCTTCTCCTCCTGCTTCCTTCTCTCTAGCTTACCATTCCTTCTTTCTCCTCCCTCTCTCTCTTGCTCTTTTTTCTCCCCCTCCTTACTATTCCCCAAGGCCAGCATTCTATGCACAGATCCTGTGATCATGCAGCAAGAAAGCTAGGGAGAATGACAATATCTACACAGAGATCCTTCCACATCATAAGCTCTACTCACCAGTACCTGTAAATTGAGCCTGAATTTCTAATATATTGAACTGAAAGAAAACTCATTTATACTATTTAAGCTTCTCAATCTATGATACTTTGCTTTGGAAGCTTCTCACTGACACCTTGGGTAGCTACACCAACGTGTCAGAGTAACTTATAGACAATAGAATTGTATGATTTATAATTTTGGAATCAAAGAGGTCCAAGATCAAGAGTTCAATACACTCAACACCTGCCATGCTCCTTTCTGTACCCCAGATATACAATAGATGATGCTATGTTATAGCCTCCAGTCCCAATGAAGCTAGAAAGAAGTCCTTCAAAGTCTTTTTTTTTTTGACTTTATAATATTTTGAGCTGAATCTCAACTCATGATTCTCCTGCTTCAGCCTCTGAAGTACCAGAATTTCAGTTACTGGAAACCACATTGCTTCAAGCCTCTTTTATTAGGGCATCAATCCCATTCACAAAGATTGAGTCTTTCTGATCTAATCACTTTCTTTTTTTCCATAAAAGTGATTTATAAATTGTGTGATACATCAGAATTTGGAATCCAAATATTTCTAAAGAAGGAAAATGTTTAAACGAAGCCTCAGAAGAACTGCTTAGGCCATAAATGCTATAAATTCATATATCTCTAAACGATAAAAATTACATAATACTCAATGAAATTTTGCTTCATTTTCTTTCTTTTATAAACATAATAAAGTTANAAATAGCTTATCTTAGTCATTATCTTAGCTGTCAGAACTTCGATATATGTATATATGTACTGGCTAATTTTGTGTCAACTTGACACAGATGGAGTTATCATAGAGAAAGGAGCTTTAGTTGAGGAAATGCCTACATGAGATACAGCTGTAAGGTATTTTATCAATTAATGATCAAGGGGGGGAGGACTCCTTATGGGTGGTGCCATCTCTGGGCTGGTAGTCTTGGGTTCTATAAGAGAGCAGGCTGAGCAAGCCAGGCAAGCCAGTAAAGAACATCCCTCCATGGCCTCTGCATCAGCTCCTGCTTTCTGACCTGCTTGAGTTCCAGTCCTGCATCCTTTGGTGATCAACAGCAGTATGGAAATGTAAGCTGAATAAACCCTTTCCTCCCCAACTTTCTTCTTGGTCATGATGTTTGTGCAGGAAAGAAACCCTGACTAAGACAATATATATATATACTCCAACCTACATGTTAGTAGTCCTGCACAAGGGACAAGGATCAGCATGAATTTCAGAGGCAGGATACAAACTTGAGACCACAGCTTTCAGATTCAAACATATGTTTTGGATTCTGCTGCCACTGAAAATTATCAGAGCAATGACTGGGACAGTAGCTTTGATCATCAGAACCAAGGCAAAGGGAAGTCAAAGTCAGTTCTTTTCATTTCATTTCTGCATTCATACCAATTCCTTCACCTTTCCAGCACTCCAGATGACAAAGTACCTCAATCTTGAGATTTCTTTTTTAATAGTTTTGTATTAGTGTGGGGGGGGGCATGTATTTGAATGTGTGTTTATGAAAGTGTGTGTGTATGTGTTTGTGTGTGTGGTGTGGTGTGTGGTGTGTGTGTGTGTGTGTGTGTGTGTGTGTGTGAATGTATGTGTGTGAGGGTGTACTCATGTGCCCACATCCAACAATGTGCCTCTGTGTGTTTGATGTTTGATGTCAGAGGAAAACTTGACAAAGTAAGATCTTTCCCCTTCACCATGAGGGGTCCAAAGATTGAACTGAGGTCGCCAGGCTTGGAAGCAAGCACATTTACTTCCTGAGCCACCTCATGACACCAATCCTAAGATTTCTTAAAGTAGAAGTTCCTGGAGAAAATGATTGTTGTGACCAATCAAACCATTAAAAAAATAGCAATTCAGAAGTAGATAAGGCTTATTAAAATAAATTTTAAACCTAAATTATGAAATTTTTTCATAACATTCTGTTAAATTTGTGCTTTCCTTACTCTAAAGGAAGACTTGTCTACAGAATCTGAAGGAGAGTAATTCAGGGTAACAGCTAATGTTTCATACACTGCTAATTGGCACACCAGATCGGCTTGGTAGATAGTGGTAAAGAAATAGCTTAATTGTCCAAAACTATTCTTGAAAACCAGTATTTCTAAGGAAACTCTAGGCAAGGCGTGCCATGCCTGGGTGGGAACAGATTGATGAGTTTGTTCTCAGCCAGAGGGCTTTACCCTCAAGATGCTCTGGGGAATGTGATGTATGTCCTGATGTAGCTACCATGACATCTATGGAACCTTTCTCCATACCTTGGCTGTCTCCGGCTCTTTGCAGGTATTTCTCAAGCCCTTTTCTATCTATCCAGTTATCAACTACTCCTCTCACTGCTCACTCTCATCAGCAGGCCTATCTTCAGAAAGCCAGCAGACCTTCTGAATCCTACTCCCTCTAGTCTACGTGTGTTTTCTTTAAACTTTTCATTACTTTTTTGCCTCTCCAAAAGAATATATTGACATTTTCCCCCTAAAGCTGAAACCCCCATCTATGCTTGGAACTTTTTCCTCCTCTAAAGCTTCACTCCATCAATTATTCTGTCTGTTGGATATTTCAAACCTCCTCCTATGGATGGCTTCTTCCCTTGATCCTGCAGACAGCATGTTGAAATATCTACTATACTTAAAATTTCAAAATACAACCTGATCTCACCCTTGTTTTTCCAAAGTCAGTCTCTCTCTCTCTCTCTCTCTCTCTCTCTCTCTCTCTCTCTCTCTCTCTCTATCTCTCTCTCTCTCTGCCTATCTCTTCCTCCCTCCCCCTTCCTCTTGCTCCTTCCTTATCCAGATGTTTTTTAAAAGAGACTATTTTTTTCTCTAAGGTTTTCTCCAATTTCCCTTGAATCATTCTATTATTGCTTTTATGCTAAGGACTAATAAATGTTTGATCATGTGTTATAAAAACCTCTAATTAACAAGTTTAATATTTGCACATTTCCTGTGTGGATTTCCTATTGCATGTTATACAATACTCCCATTAATCCATTCCTTTCCTTGAGGTTGGTGGACTCTCAGTGTACTAAAAAGTTCCAGGATAAGAACTTGAACTTGATTAATGTTTCTTAGTGCTATGTTCCTAATGCCTAAAATGGGTTCTATTTTATAAGGTGTACTCAACAAATGAATGTTGGTTTGCTGTGTATATGATGTCACATGATTTCATTTTACATATGATGAAAGATGCAGTAATCCAGTACCCTGAAGTTCAAGAATTGATCTTGAATAATATCTATAGTAATTTCTAAACCATTATACAAAACCAACCATGGCTCCATTGGTACTTGAGAGGCAGGTGTGATATTGTGAGAAGGACAAAGTTCCCTTTCTCCAAGCCTCACATCATAGATAGTGAAGATGGACAATACAATGTGCTATTGCTGGTTCAGATGAAGCTAGCTTGCTAAATAGAAATGAGCAAAAGAATGGCCTGAACTAATTGTATTGTATGGTACAAAGTAGATTTTTAGTATTATTACGATCATTCCTGGAGAAGTCCAGTTGCCCTTCCTGTCTATTTAGTCCTTGTCCATTATAACCATTGATTTCATTGCACTGGCAAAGCATATCAGCATGTTCACATATACATGTTGGCTCTACATTTCTATTTGACTCTTTTACTGGAATATTAGTTTATAGGTTTGTTTGTTTAATATGTATGAATGTTTGCCTACTTGTTCATGATCAGGACCCACAAAAGTAAGAAAAGGACGTTGGATCCCCTGAGACAGGAGTTGTGGATGTTTATGAGCTATGTGCCAGGGTACTGGAAACCAAACCTCGGTCATGCAATGAGTAGTCTTAAATGCTAAGCTATCTCTCTAGCCCTCTAAGTGTTTTTAACAGTACCAGATGGCTCTGAGGACATTAGCTTTATACCATATTGCATAAGTAATCCCATTTTTTTTCTTCCTTTTTGAGATTGCTTTTGGTGGGTGTCTATTTTAGGGTCTTTGGCATCCCTATAAGAGAACTTTAGAAGAAATTTTTTTTAACATTTTCTTTTTGAAAAGATGTTAGAGTTTGAGTTTAGTTTCTTAGAAGAATAAGTTATCCTGGTTTTACTTTTAATGTCAGTTTCAACAAGCCCTGGTTTCCAAGACTTGTTATTTTAATTTTCTCTGTGCTGCTGAACCTGCCAGCATAATGCTTTCACTTGTCACCTGATGTTTGTAGGACCTGGAAGGATATCTTTTTTTATTAATCATTTTATTTGTTTACATTTGAAACATATCCCCCTTCCTGGTTACCCCTCCACAATCTCTCTCCCATCCCATCCTCTCTTTCCCCCTCCCCTTTGCCTCTATTAGGGTGCTCCTCCACCCACTCACCTACTTTGTCCTCACTGCTCTAGCATCCCCCTGTAATGGGGCATCAAACCTCCAAAGGACCAAGCCCCCACACACACATTGGTGTCAGAAAAGGCCATCCTCTTCTACATAGCTCACACCAATCAGAATGGCTAAGATCAAAAGCACAGATGACAGCAGATGCTCGCGAGATTGTGGAGAAAGAGGAACACTTCTACATTGCTGATAAAACCACTTTGGAAATCAATCTGACAGTTTCTCAGAAAATTGGAAATAGTTTTACCTGAAGACCCAGTTATATCAATACTGGACATATACCCTAAAGATGCTCCAACCTATAACAGGAACACAGGCTCTGCTGTTTATAGCAGCCTTATTTATAATAGCCAGAAGCTAGAATGATACCTTTTCTCATTACTGATTGTAATTACTTTTTAAAGTAATTTTGTTTCCTTTTAGTAATTTATTTACCATTTCTAAATATTAATTTTTGCTTTTGTTATTTTTGTCTACTATTTATTTTTGTTGGTTTTTCACACATATTTTATTGAATTTTGTTCTGTTTATTTCAGGATTAGTTATCACCTTCCTAACTTAAGGGAAAAAAATCACAGAACATTATTTTTTAAAAAATTCTTTCAATATATTTAATGCTCATATTTACTTAGTTGTTTTCCATAAGCTTGACATTTTTGTCTTCAATTTTATTTTATCTACTTTTTAAAGATTTCATTTTCTGTTTTCATTTGACACATAGGTGACCTCCTCCACTGGCATGTTTAATTGTGAAATATAGTCTCAAGCTTAAAATGATTGGACTACCACTTTTGTTAACTTTAAAATTCAATGCCATTTTTATAAAAGAACAATCTTTGTGTGATGCTCTCCTTGAAACACATTGAGATTCATTTTATGAGTAGCCAGATGGTATCTTAACAAACATTTGATGTACACTTGAGAAAGGAAAATAGTTCTTGTTCATTTTATTCCGGGTCAGTTAAGGCTCTGGGTTTTGGTCATCCTTAGACAGAACTTGAGGCATCTCTTCCTGGAACACCATTGGTATCATAGTATCATACCGTAAGAAAAGGATAGGAAAAAAAAAGGAAAATACAAAAAAAAAAAAAAAGAATGTCTACTTTTTCCTGTAGCCCATCTTATAAAAAAATTAACAAGGCTATTTCAGCTGTCAAAATAAAAAGATATGTGTAATACTCCAATATAAAGGAGGAGAATATATGAATACCTTCATCATGTCTTGCAAGCCTGGGTTATCAGATATTCTCTGGGTTATCATGAAGCACAGTGATGTGTGCTATGAAGCCATACATGGCTTGGACTCCTCCATCACTTAAGGTTCTTCCCAAACATGTTGTTCCTCTTTCATCAGTCTTCAGGGCTTCTTGGTGTGTTGGTGTAAAGGCTCTTGAGCTAGGATATTGTTTTCTTTGGGCTAACCATGTTTCACTTTAACACTGTATTAAAGCTCCTCTAACCATGTCTATTACTATCAACTTTTGATTTTATTCACACCAGTTTTATTCACACTAATATATAGATTATACAGGTATACACACATACACACACACACACACACACACACACACACACACACACACACACAGTATTTTGTCCTGATAAAATACGTTTGAAAGCTACTTAGGAGAGAGTGTTACCTTTTCAGTTACTATGAGAAAATGTAACAGAAGCTACTTAGGGAAGGAAGGATTGTTTGGCCTAACAGATTGAGAGTATCGTCAATCATGTTGCAATAGTCATGGTGACAGAAGATTGAGGTAAGTAATCATATTCCATCCATAATCAGACCACACAGAATTGTGAGTGTTGATTTTGAGTGCCATTTCTCCTCCTTTTTATTCAGTGTAGAATCCCAGCCCTCACACTGTTTTTGATCTACATAGTATCAACCAGGAAGGACCCCCCCACACATGACCACAAGTTTGTCTCCTAGGTAATTGTAGATCTAATCAAGTTGACGATCAGTATACAGCATCATGGTAAAGCAAGTGGGGGTGATTTTTTCACTCATGATTTGGAGGAATGTAGTTGATCATGGTGGGGAAGGAATGGTATCAGGGCCTCTTTGGCAGTAAGACCATGTGACTAGACCTACTGAGAACTTAAGGACCAGGAAGCAGGAAGAAGACTGAGACTGGGGAAGGGCTACAAACTTCAAGAATTTCCCCTCAAAACCCACTTCTTCCAGTAAGAGCATAGATCCCACAAAGTTCCACAATTTCCCAAAATGCATGACCAACTGCTGATAAAACATTCAAACACAGTAGTGTCCTATGGGGAAGATTTAACATCAAAATCATAACAATATGGATATTCTCCTACCATTAATGAACCATGGCATTGAGTTAATCATATTACTTAATAAATAGCCAAAATTAGCTATGACGTATGTCACACATTTTTTTTTATTTCTTTCACATGCAATGTGAAATAAAATTTTCAGAGTCACAATGAATTTCATTCATTTAACATGGAATGTCATTAGTCATTCTTTCCCCACCAGTGTCCTTTAACTACCATAGACCATGCTATGTGTTTATCATGTGTATTAACTATGCCCACTCACTTGTGTATATATATTTGGATTTTCACCAGCACTAAATATAGGAACTCTCTCTGTGTTGCTGTGTTAACAGCAAGCTCAATCTCTTACTAAACTTCCCTGGTATAATTACCAGTTGATGGATGAAGAAACCTATTTTGTTTGTGGCCAAATCTCATAAGATTTCATAGGCAAGATTCTGTAGGTTCATGGATGAGAGGGTGCTAAGTTTACATAGCCCTAATGGCAGAAGCCACCTCCGGCTTTTCTATCAAGTGTCATTGATGTTTCTTTATCTATCTTAAAGATACAGAAATAATTATAACCAAGAAGGCAATGACTCATAAAAGTGAGACTTAAATCGCATTTCCTCTCTTCCAAATGCCTCTGCCTTGTCTCCTGCATGTATCTGAGTTCCTTGAACACATGGCTTGCATTCAGGGTCTAATTCTCTGCCCTGGTTTTAGAATACAGACTTTTTAATGAAATTCCTTCCTCCTACATGCAACAGCATAAACTCACTGCAAGCCTCAATCTCTATGCCAGCTCTTAGCTTTGTGCAAAGCTTCCTGCCTGCCAGGCCTCAAACCAGCTATTTGGAGTTGGAAGAGCTGTTTACTTTCAAGCCTCCACTGTCAATAGATCAAGTAGAAACATTGATAACTCAATGAAGCTGCAGGCAGCTTGCCCATCAGGAGCATCGACATGATACATTTCTAGGTAGAGGAAGATTTAGCCCTGAAGCCTAAGCAAAGAGGAACTCCTGGTTTTCATCCAGAATGGATAATAGCACTGTCCACTCTTGCCCTTGCCAGGACAGGGAGAAATCTGTGCAAACATCTATCTTGGCTAAAATAGCCTCGTGGACCACATAGAGTACTAATAGGCATGGGGAATAGTAAGCGTGAACAAATAGCCATAGGGACCCAAGCTAAGATTCTCAGTTGATGGATGAAAGAAGCAACTATTGTCCCTCCTCAACAATTATTTAGTGAGAGTCTGCTGTGTGACAAGCACTTAGTGATGGGTGAAGTTCAGAGTGGAATACAGTTTCCTGGAGTTCAATGAAGTTCCTCCTGAAAAAGAATAAGAAGCGAAACGAGGAGAGAAGTGAACAGTCACAATAGTGTTTTGCCATTCCCACCCTTTGCCATGGCATTGGTACTTACTGCCTGTCCACTGGAAACCTCACAATGATCCAGAGCACAGATCTGCTGCTCCTGGATGCTTTTTCAATGCCTCTCCAAGCCAGCTAGAACAGATTTCAGCACCTTAGCTGCAATGGATGGGTCTAAGATGTATTGGTGTTGTTCCCTGTGACACCACTTTTGAAACTGACTCCAAGGGTGTGAGGAAACACATTAAAATGTTCCTTTCTTCCTTTTTTTTTTAAATCTAAAAAGAGAGTAGCTTTCGTTACTCTTTTTGCAACTTCTCAAACCACATAGAATGACTCAGCAGGTCATATTATATAAACCTACCATTGTGTTTATATATATATATTTCATTATGATACGCATACTTCCATGAGCAATTCTTTGAGTACATTTCTCTTTGTTTCTATATTCCTCAAACATCTCAGTATCATGCTGCTTTCTGTCCATGGCTTCCTTCTCTATTATTTTGCCATCTCTGACTAGGTAAAGACAGGAAAGTTTTGAAATTTAGGGCTCTGACTCAGGCTTTTACTAGATAATGGGACATTCATCCTGAGTAATTTATTTTACAATGAAATATTGTGTTTTAGGGATAGAATATGCCTTTCATGCTTCAAGTTTGATACCTTTTCAATGATCACACTTTAATTCTGATTCTAAGATTTCTTTGGAGCAGTTGTCTGATCTAGGCATAAGATGGAAATACTGTTAAGTCCAACCCAAGGTCATCTGTGATCATGTCACTTGTTAAAGGGTTCCTATTCACTTCTTATAATATTGTTAAGACACTGGAAAGTTATACACTGTGCATACTGGGCAACTTTGTGACAGTCATGTCTAAACTTACTTATTTTATTGAATATCTGCTATGAAATTAAGTCATTGAACATGACAATGAGGAAGTGAATATGATGAGAGCTAATATTTCTTCCTTTGCTAGCATCCCACACTAAGAATTTTATGTACTTAATGGTCAAGGCGACGACTCAGTTGGTAAAGGTCTTGAAGAGAAAGTCTGGTGATCTGAGTTCATCCCTGAAACTCACATTACAAAAACAAAACAAAACAAAACAAAACAAAACAAAACAGTTGTTGTTGTAATCCATCTACAATCCTAAAACTCCAAAAGTGAGGTAGGAGAAAGTGACTGGAAAATTGCCACAAAGTTTGTGAACCAGCTAGCTTGTAAGGCAGAGTATAAGAGAAACAAGATGGACTTGACTCAACCAGATGGAAGTGAGAAACCAATTCTGCAAGTCTGTCCTCTGACTTCCACATGTATCATGGGTATGCAAGCACATACACATAAACAGTAAGTAATGCACATATCCTTCTATACATGGATTTTATGGAGTTGAAAGAAACAGCTCCTAACTTTGTCTTAATGCTATAGCACTAGAGTATGGATCCAGGTTGAAACTAGGTGCTCTAAAGATTACTCATGAAATACAGGGTCGAATACTAGCCTGAGCTACTCCTCAGCTAACACAGGGACAGGTGTTAGACTGAGTTACTCCTTAACATGTCCTTAAGTTTAATCAGTGGGCAAAATCCTGGTGTTGTTAGCTAGATAAAAAGAAAATGTAACTAAGGTAAGATCAACGATTTAGTTTGGGGCCTGAGATCTAAGGTGGTCAAATGGGAAAGAGACCATTGGGCTCTCTCTCTCTCTCTCTCTCTCTCTCTCTCTCTCTCTCTCTCTCTCTCTCTCTCTCATTACATTGGCTTCACAAACTTTGCATCCTGTCTTTCCTTCTCCTTAGAAGATTAACAGTAAATACTAACAAATATATGATAAGTATCTGAAAAAACATGCAACCCTTAAGCAGCTAGCTTTATTTTCTTTAGACAATGTTTCCAAACTAATGAGCAGAAAAAGTGATCTTTTACTGACCATGTACCACTTTCCCAAACCTCCAGGCAGGTATCTGTTTGGTACTCATCAAGAACAAGGGTTCTTGTCTCTTCTGGCTGCCAAGATTGGACGACTAGGCTCTTGTTCTTTACCACACAATGACATTGACATGCAAAAGGACTCAGATATGGACACATAGATACTCTGTTGCATGTATTCAAATGGACACAATGGTTTTGTTGCATGAATTCAAATACCAACCAACCTTTAGAACTTTAGCCAAAGTCAAGCACTCAGGTTAAAGTTGCAGAAAGTTGTTGGAACTTCCTGTGCCCACATGTCCTTTCTTTCCTCTCCATTTGCCATATGGTTTCAAGCCAGAATCATTTTGCCTAGATCAGAGCATCTCAGAGTATGAACCTCCCCTTTATGGGATAAAAGGTAGAGGCAGGCCCGTAAGAGAGTGCACACTTGACTGCATTTTTTCTTGTCTGGTAAGTATTATTGGCCATTTACTCATTTTTCCATTTTCTATACTTCTTGCCTGTTCTCCTACATCCTGTTAAACTTGAAATTTAATACTAGCCTTTCTAACTTGTTTCCTCAGGGTCTGACTGTGTCCCATTATCAAGCCACTCTTTTTCTCCCCTAGGGCAAACAGTCACTGCATCCAGAGATATATATTATTACCCAGTCCCAGCCCTTGACTGGTACTTTTTTATGCTACTGGCCTCTTTTCAAAATCATTAGTATTTTTCATGAGTTTGTGGTGGGCTTTGCCCCCAAATCAAAAAATCATTAGAAAAAAATAAAAAAAAGGAGGCTTTCTGTGAACCTGTGCATGGTAACAATACCATCTTAAAGATATAAAACATAACCCTTGTCCCTTTAAACCATATGTAATATATAGGACAACCATCAATCTATCAAATAGGTGTGATTATTATATTATGAGTGAAGAAGCTAAAATGAAAGGGTTTCTTGCAGATACAAAACTTATAAGTGAAGAAACCAGCATTCTAAAACAAAACAAAACAAACAAACAAATCCTGGGTTACATGTGTAGCAGTCAGGTCTAAGCATGAGGTGACTGTATTATTTGTTTCCCCTTATCCTTTTTGCTTCCATTTCTGCAGGAAAGATAACATTGGGCTGTCATTCGCTCCCACAAGATAAAATCAGTGTGCAAAAGGTACTGTAAATACAGACATCGAAACTTCAGACATAGTGGCTTTTATATATCTCATCTACTCAAACACCAGCCAATACTGACTGTCAGACACATACTGCCCCTTGAGTAAAAGTTATAGAAGTTGTTAGAAACCTCTGCCCTTACTTGCCCTTTCTTCATTCCTCTCCACATCAGATTTGGGGCCAGAATCACCTCGCAAGCTTTAGTACCTGTTCGAGGAACAGTGAGACACTTCCAATTAAATCCTGAATGATTCTCATTGGACATTATCCATCACATGTACTCCCGCGTACAGACCACACCCATTTCTTTACTATGCATCATCTGTATTCTAGGAACTACAATAGATACCCTATGATAGGCAGCATAGTGTGATTCTCTTAATTATTGTATTTACTGTAAAGAAAATATAATAGGCTAGGTAGCTTATGCAAAATAGAAATTTGTTTTCCACACATCTGGAACCTGAAACACTTAGGGTCAAGGAGATTCAGTGACATGTGAAAGTTCACCTCTCTCAACAATCTCACATGAGAGGGAGGTCAGCAAAATTCCTCTTTAAGACCTTTTTCAAAAGGACATTTCCTGTTGACTGTGGCTCTACCTTCGGAATATAATGACCTCCCAAGTTCCTGATACCTTCATCTTGGGGATTAGAATTTTTACATATAAAGTGTGGAGGAACATGGGCACTCTCTTTATATGAGCTTCTCTCATATTTTCTGTTTCTCTACACCCTTCTACTTTCAAATGAAACATTATTTTCTCTATGAATCCCTCTATACTGCACCTAGGCACAATGTTTACTCTGCTACTAATGTGTCCACAATATTTTATACTAGATTAACATCTGTCTGGTTATCTATCTATCTCTCCATTCCATTGATTAACTATTCACCCATCTAATTTTCTCTTACTATAACAATCTAAAAGAGATAAAGAACACTGTAGTTATTCTTCATGTAGGAAGAAGGAATTTCATTGAAAAGTCTGTATTCTTAAACCAAGGAAGAGGATTCGACCTTGAATGCAGGTCGTATCTTTAAGGACTCAGATACATGTAAGAAACAAGGCAGAGGAATTTGGAAGAGAGAAACTGGACTGATAGGAGACCAACAAATCATGCTTCTGAATATGTTCCTGAAGACAGCCCCACAAGGACTCTGACTTAATAAATGTTGATATATCCATATATTCATAATTTGTATTGATTATTTCAGAGGTGATAAAAAAGAATATGAGAATGACATGGAGGATATTGGACACTGAAAATATGCTCTTGGGGGGAGTTTCTACCTGTATTTCTCTGATATGTGCCATGAGCTGAAGGATCTCTGCTGTATATTTCACCACCATGATATTCTGTTCAATCTCACACTGGGAGTCAACAGAGTTAAGGGTTATAGACAGAAAACGAAAAGAAACTACCAGCTAAAAGATGTTTTTCATTCCTTAAATCTTTCATGTCTAGTATTTTGTCCCATCAATAAATAGACTATTAGTTGGTGAGATATTTATTTTGTCTCAGGCTTTCATCATGTTCTATCTATGTTCATCTGGAGTTTCTGCTCTCAGACCTTTGGTGAGGCAGGGTATCACAGTGGGAACGTGTGATGGCGCAAAGATGCCCACCTCTTGGCAAATTGGAAAGCTAAGGGATTGTGGAGGAAAGCATTCCAGTGACTCCCTGAAGGCATGTCCTCATGACCCATCTTCTATCTACTAAGCCTATATAAAATGACCTGCTAGTTTCTAATAACACCATGAAGTGGGGACCCAGCCTTTATCAAAGGAGCCTTTTCGGGAATACTTAAAATTCTAACATAAACACTTCCCACCTCTCAATCAGTCCTGCTGTAGAAAGAAAGGGCCTTGAAGACTTCAGTCATGCCTTGCTAATATCTTTAGCTCCTTACAGGATGTGGTCTTTTAGTAAATATTCTGGAACTAAATGTGTACACTGCTTTAAAGTCTGTGTAGTATAAAGCAATTTTGAAGTATATTTGAGTTTTAAATCCCAGAGATTGCCATCACCCTTTCCTCTATTAAAGATGGATTTTAAAAAAGAATACAGCTTCCCTGTGTTAAATAGCACCAGGTCCTCATCCATCCTGGCAGATGGTCTTCGGGCCTGGACCACTCTGCCCATTCTTCTGTGTTATTCTTCTTGTTTTGTTTCGCAAGGAAATTTGAGGTTTTTCTTATGCAGACCCTCTATTTAAAGTAACTCTAATCATCCTTATGTAGGTCCCCAAAGATTTTCTAGACTTTCCTCTCTCTCAGAATGCAAAAATATAAATTCCCTATTCTAAGACATTCTTTATTCGTTAGGATGAGAATTGTTTTTGCCTGCAAATGACAGAAATTCAAACTTAAAATTCGCTTATATAAAAAATGAACTCAGATGATTACGTAATCATAAAATCCCAGAGGGATTAATCTGACCATGCAAAACTGGAAATAGGGCTTCAAGTTGTCAACAGCATTTTCTGTCTTCCCTTCTTGGTTCTAGGATCACCTGTACCTCTCTCTCTCTCTTTCTCTCTCTCTCTCTCTCTCTCTCTCTCTCTCTCTGTATATATATATATATATATATATATATATATATTTGATATATATATATCAAAATGATGATACTATGTTCCAAGTCATTCTTGTTCTCACAGTCCTTCATTCCATTGTAAAGGCAGGGATCTCTGCCTACCATGTGTACCTGTGTACCTGGTTCTGGAATGTTTCGATTTAAATGTCACTCCTGAATTTTGCACTGTAAATTTAATCCCTACAATGAGATAGGAAGAAAGAAAAAATGACCTGGCTATAGCCCTTAGAATCCTTTTTAGAAATAATAAGATAAGGGTATCAGAACAGAGTTTCCATAATTGAGTAGCAGTAGCTTTATAATAAGAGAAAGACTGGTTGGCCAGGTGGTAGGGTGCCTACCATTTACAAAAGGATTTCTAGCACTCATGAAGGAAAGCAAAGCATGGTATGAGATCTTGTGTAGATCTTTCAAAATGAAGGCAGGGAGAAGAAGCAGAGGCAGAAGAATCCTTGAAGTTCCCCTGGCCAACCTGTCTGGCTAATGAATACATGTTAGATTCAGCAATAAGATACCTGGCCTCAAAACAAGGAAAAGAGCAGTTGAAGAAGACACTTGTTAATATTTGGCTTCAACACACGTACATTCACACCCATACACACACACACACACACACACACACACTTACCCATACACACACACACTCACCCATACACACACACACCCATACACACACACACACACACACACATGCACACAAACATATACACACATACACAAACATACACACAAACACAAACTTAAAATATAGGAAAATTCAGAATACATACATATTGCTTAATACCTCCTGACTCTTACTTTATGATATCTTGCATTGCCTCGTGACTGACAGCAAGAAAGTCATTCATAAGTGAATCTCCACAAACATAAGCCAAATAAAAGTTTTCTTTAAACCTTACCCTTTCTGTAATCAAACTACTAGCTGCAAATTACAGATAAGCATGTGGACCAGTCATCATGCACAAAACAGATCGAATTTTGTTCTGTTGGCAGTGGTTTTATGAAGTAGAGTTGTATATCTTTGGCAAAGTAAAATTCAAATTGACACCTCTAATGTCACATTGACTGAAGGCTGGGTCATGGCATGACATCGGCTACAGTGGTCAAGGATATTTCATCACAGGTGACTGCAGACATAAGAGCTTTAGACCAGATTTCAGTGCTTGGAGAAATGAGTTACCAATACACTATCCTCATTCTCATCTTTGAAACATGATGTGTTTCATGATTTATAGCTCCTCTAGGATTCATATGGAGCTGAGAACATTCCAAAAATATATTAAAATATATATACAAAAGAAGTTGGCATTGATCATATTTAACACTATTTCTTTGTTTCAGTCACAAATTGGGAGTACACTCTGTAGTGCCTTCAGAAAACTCAGGAAAGTAGATTAAGTTAGTTATTTTTTTTTTTGTCACTGTGACAGAATACCAGAAAAAGAAACTTAAAATGTGCAATTATTCCTTTTGGTTCATGGTTACAGGAGTTTCAGGCCCAGGTCATGTGGTTCATTGATTTGAGCCATGACACAAGGCAGAATATCATGGCAATGGGAGCATATGGCGGAGTAGATGTCATATCATAACATCAAAGAAGTGGTGATGATGATAGCCAGTCATCCACACCTCCTTCTCCAGTTTCTATTGATGCTTAGTAGTCTCTTGGGTATGGAATACATCAGTGCTTCCTATGTTCTTCTGTTGTGTCCAATGGAATAGAACTATGACATGATGATATAGATGTTCTAAGCCCTGGAGAAACATTTTAGATAAATAAAAACACAGACAGATATAGGACAATTTTAGTAATGCAGAGATGGGGGTAACAAAACATTCTGGGATGCTCAGGTTTATAATGGTCCAGAGGAGACAGCTGGCATGGGGAGAGCAGCCTAAGATCAGAATACAATAGTAAACAGATGATTGAAGAAATGTCAGAGCAGAGGTTAATATGATGTCCCCATAGGGTTGAGAACATGTGCCAAATATATGAGGCCCTGGGTTTGTCCCTAACACTGGGGCAACACATGTTCCAATACTCCACTAAACCCCAGAGGACTCAATAGAAGACAGTCATAACCAGTCCTAGGACAGAGTATTGAAAGATCTTCAGGATCACTGTGGTAGTTTGAATTAAAATGCCCCATGGGCTCACAGGGAGTGGAACTTTTGGGAAGTTTGGCTATGTTAGAATTGGAGTAGCTGTGTTAGACAAAATATATCACTGGCTTTGAGGATTCAAATACTCAAGTCAGGCCCAGCATCTCTTTCTTCCTACAGCCTGCAGATAGAGATGTAGAACTCTCAATTCCTTATCCAGCACCATGTTAGCCTGTAGACCACCATGTTTTCTGCCATGATGATAATGGACTAACTCTGTGGGCCTATAAGCCACCTACAATTAAATGTTTTCCTTTTTAAGAATCGCCATGGTTATGGCATCTCTTCATAACAATAAAAACTCTAAGATACTCACCAAGAGTATTAGCAGATGAAAACGCAGAAAATAAAAGCTTTCTTTCTAGGAGTCCATCACCATCTCATGAAGCCTAGAGTATTAAATTAATATTCACCACTCTTTTCATTGTTTTCTTGGTTGTTGTTTGCTTTAAACTCAATACAGGTTAGAATTATTTGGGAAGAGAGACTCTCAATTAAGAAAATCCCTCCATATGACTGACCTCTAGGCAAGTCTGTTATACAACTTCTTAACTGATTGATGTGGGAGAACCAGGACACTTCTATCGATGGAACACCTGAGGGCAGGATGTTGTAGGCTCTACATCAAAGCAAGCTTTGATGGAGAGCAAGCCACAAGGAGCAAGTCAGTCAGCAGCATTCATCCATAGCTTCTGCTTCAGTTCCTGCCTCCAGATTCCTGCCTTGAGTCCCTGCCCTAAATTCCTTTAATAACAAAGTAGAAAAAAATAAAAATTGATGCTGTTGATGAGATGTGCAAAAAATTACACAGTGCTGTATAAAAAATCACCTGTTGGCTAACTATGGACAGAAATAAAGAAGGGCACATGAGAGATGAGTGGAGAAGCAGAGAGTGGGAAGAGAAGCAAAGTCACCTATAGCCCTGAAGAAAGGTTGGGCTATTCTGGGGTTCCAGTGGACATCTCTTGTCACCAAATAATGTTTACAGAAAATGGAATAGGTTACATCTAATTAGCCAAAGGGTTCCTCAAAGTGCTATAATGTTGTGTATCCAAACTCTTTTTAGTCGCAAATGTGATATAAAAGCTTTTTGTAAGTAGAGAATAAATTAAAAAATAACTAGAAATCTATGTTTTTGTAACTACTGTTTATCAGTCAGGAAGCATGCCTTATAATGGAGTAAGACACATTACCAAATGCTGTAATTAATTGATTATAGATAAGGGAGATGTATTGAATAGATAATTATGATGTTCATGTCAAGAGAGCAATGGCCATTCAGTAGATAAATGAATAGGAAAATAACTACAGTAACATGAGAAAAATATGACCAAAGAAGTTTCAGCTGCACAGCAATAAATCATAATAATTTGCAAATCACCCCAAATACCAAAGGTGCAATATAATCTTCACAATAAAAATAAACATAAAAACATAATTAGTTTATCTTAAAAATAAATGCATTCATATGTTATGTACACATAAGCACATATACACATAAAATTAGTATTTACTCATCACTAATTGCATCTTATGAAGGGTAATTATGCATCTTGAATCTGTATTGATTTGAATGACACTTAAAATGCATTGTGTGAATTTTCAGAAGCCAGCAAAATTGAAACTAGAGACTCTAAATATTTGTTTGCTGTTCTTATTATCCAGTAAGTATGAATAAATACAGAATGTAGGAAGAGCATGACATAGAGTGAGTATATGAATCACTGGAATGTGGCTAAATGGTTCTCCAGTGCTAATTTGTTAATATCAATAATGTATAATGGCTCACTTGGCCTATCTCATGGCCCAAAAGGTAACCTTCTGCAGTTCTAATGTTATCCTACTCACTTAATAATTAAACTTAAATGGTTAAGAAGGTTCTAATATGAGCAAGACATTGTGTGAAACATAAATATAAGTCAAGCAGTTAGTTCTCTTGCCCCAAGAGGTAAATCACTCAATAAAAGATGAACGGGTTTACAGGTTCATTTCAACAGGCTCATTACTCTCTCCCAGGTATATATCAATATCTAACCACAGTTATAAAAATGAACTGATTGCTGGTTGTATTTCTCTAATCAGCAGAATATACAAGTTTTAAAATGTACTGTACAATCAACAGTTCAGACTCCGGTGGTCTTATTTAAAATATCCAAGAAAAGAAATTCTAAGAATATTTTGATTAACATTTTGAGAATCTCAAAATATAAGATTCTCATATTTTGGTCATGTTTACCATGATATGTGTTTTGGGGTCTAGCTTTGGTTCCACTATCTTCTTGCTCTCTCTCGGGGTATCCAGTTACTGTAGAACACCGTGCTGAAGGATGAAGCAGAGTCTAGAAGGGGTAAAGTACTTCAGGATCTTGGTCCATCTGGGAGTGAGTGCAGGGGCCAAGAAGGTTGGAGGGGGATTAGGGATTCTCAGGGAATCTTCATGTTACAGTTGTTTTAGACAAAGGCCTTCTCCAAGGAAATTCAATAAAACAGCTCTCTGAGACAATCTTAGCTTGAGCACATTACTTTATTTGGAATGGGATCATACACATACACATTACTCAGGATGAAGCAAGGATTACATAGTTTTGGAGAAAGTGTTTGGAATTTCCAGAGTAGGCAAAGGTAATTGGCTAATGGCTAAGGTACTGAGTTGCCTCATTCGCATGAGGAGACATTCTAGGAATCTCAGTTGCTTGCTGAACAGGTTTCTTATGGGGGTGGGAGGAGTTAGACCTTTCATTTCACCAAGGCTACATGACATTCCACAGGTAGAGGGTATAGGAGTTTCAGGGTCCTCAGACAAGGTCAGAGAATGAGAAACCCTGCTGGTAAAGGGGGTCCCCCATTTTATACTGAGCTCAGAAGGCTATCTGAATGAAGAATGGTAAACTTTGACATTAATTAGCAGGACTCAACAGTTCACCCATATTTCCCAACTCCTCCAGGTTTAAGCCCTTTTTTCTATCCACACAACTTTGTGTTCTCATTTTCTATGAGCCCTAAATCCAACTTGTATTTGTTCTTATACTGTTGGGTGCTTGACTGAACTGTGATCATTAATACCCTTAAATCATACCCTTCAAGGGACCATGCCTATAAACAAAGCTGATTCTCAGGCTCCCAGAATCTGTCAATTCCCAATGACACCTCAGCTAGGATTGAGACTAACACTTATCTACATGATGGGATTTGATATGGCTTGCATTTGATAATATCTTAAATGTGCTGTCACAACTAGGTTGAGTTTATGTGTACAGCTGCCAACTTACACCTAGAAAACAGTTTCCTTATAGTCTTCCACCCTCTCTGGTCCTCACAGTGCATGTACACTCCACCATATGCTTGTGGAGGTCTGAGAATGATCTCAGGAGTTGCTATATTACGTTGTTTGAGACCATGTTTCCCTTGTTCATTGCTACATGCTCAGATCACAGATGCTTGCAATAATAGTACATCCAGCTTTTATGTGTGTTCCAGTAACTAAGACCCTGGTCATCAGACGTGTACAACAAGCACTTTACACACTGATTCATCCTCCCAGCTTAAAATTTTATTTGTAATTTGGAAGTAGAATTATGGAAGGCATGTGGGTGCTGGGTGGGTTGACCTTTAGTCCTGTAATTTCTGTGACTTAGCACAATATTTACAACTAATTCATGCAAAGTCTGATGACAGTTTGGAGAAAAAATAGTCTGTAGTGAGGCAGCCCTGCTCCAAGTGACTAAATGATTCATGCTGCTTGGAATATGTTAGTCTACTGAGTACATGTTCTTCTGAGAAAGGAGATTCAAGGCGATAAGAACCAACATTTAAATGTTTTACCCTGAAAGTGGTAAATTCTTTCACCTGTATTCTACTGGTGAAAGAATTGTCATACGATGCCTAAATTCAAAGTTGCAGAGTATCCAGAGATGGTGGGTGTCCAGTGATAAGCAAATGTTTCTGTAATATTTCCAAATGTAAAATGGTAGTCCTGGCAAGAGTCACCACAATGAAATGTCAGAGACCTCTTTAAAAGAGGGCATATGTTGTATGGTACAAGTAAACCCAAGAAATAGTTTCCATGTGTAGATACCTTTTTTAATGTCTGTATGTACGTGTGTGCATGTGTGTGTGTGTGTGTGTGTGTGTGTGTGTGTCAGTATTCAAGCACATGAACATGTATGCATATGTGTGGAAATTAGAGAAAAACTTTGGGTATCATCCACAGTAACATTATCCACATCCTCTAAGATGCGGCTTATCATTTGCAAGGAGCTCACAAATCACTCCAGTTTGGCTAGGCAGGTATGAAAAGTCTTCATCTACTCTGCACTGTAGTAACAAAGCATGTACCATTGTGTTTATTTCACATAGGTTCTGAGGATTAAAGAGGATTTTACTGGCCAACTCATCCCTTATCTCTACTATATTTATAAATAAATAAATAAGTAAATGAAACAGAAAGCAGAGTTTTGGTTACAAGTAAGGAGAAAGGGAAAGTTATTTTTAATATATGCAGATTTTCAGGTCTGGGAGATAAAAAAAAAAAAAAAGATGTGAAGTCTGAAGTCTGCTGTACCGCAATGTAAATATACTTAGCAGTGGAATAATGTTTATTTTTACAACTTTGAGATAGTGATTTTTATAATGTGAGCTTAAAAATATATGTCAGGCTACCAGGGTGGCTGAGTGGGTAAAGGAGTTTGTCACCAAACCTGATTATCCAAGCTTAACTTCCATGATTCACATGGCTAAAGGACAAAATCCAATTTCCAAAATTTGTCCTCTAACCTCCCGACAAGTGCCGTGGCATGTGCATACATGCACACATCCTATAAATACATATAATAAAAATTTTAATGAAATTATGTAACCCAGGCTCATTTGCCTCACTTCTATATCAAATCATGAGAGTAATAGTAATTAAAAAACAAATGCCATTCCTTAATTACACCTCTCTATGTAAGAAAATGATTATTACTGCCAAACTCACTGATTAAGGGCAAACTAATCTCTATTATGAATCCCAAGTAGAATTATTTGTTTCAGTATGATTTGAAAAATAAATAATGATATATAGTGAAGCACAGAAACAAATAACTAGTAATTATTTCTTTTCTAGTAATTACTTTAGTGGTTGTCTATGAAACTCTTATTAGGAGTAGATAAGATTTAAAGGATGCATGAAGATGGTCCAAACAGAAATTATGTAACAGACAAAAAAAATCAAATTCTTTGCAACAAAAGCACTACATATTGTGTTATACAAAGGCTTCATAAACTAAAGCAGAGATTGTGATACATATCACGATGTATATCATATACATTGTATATCACTGTATGATGTATATATCCAATAAAAACTATCACACAAGCATACTATATATATATATATATATATATATATATATATATATATATATCCATCATGCAGTCATGCCTTCTCTAAAGGAATAAAAAGAAAGAGCAATGTTATCAATGCAGCCAAAGGTGAAAGCATATGGACAGAGGACCACCTCAGAGGACCTGAAGAAGACACCACACCACTATCAGGCCTGACACATGACTTTCTCCCTCTCCTCCTGCCCTTTACTGCCCACCATTGGCTAAACTGGAATATCTACCTTAGTAGAGAAGAATGTTGTTAATATAGTTTGGAGAGGTCAGAACACTGAGTGTGGAATGGTATGGAGAATGGATAATAACTACCCTGTAAACAAAACCAACATGAATGGTGATGATACTGTATCACATTCACCTGCCACAGCTACTTTAAAATCTTGGCAAGTAAGACTATCTTCCAAATGTCAGTGAGGGACCAAGGTTAATGTAAAAAAAAATATGAACATAAAATCTGAGCAGCCTTTAACCACAAGAAGAAGAAATAGGAAGAAGAGGAGGAGGAGGAGGAGAGAGAGATGAGAAGAAAGAAAGAAAGAAAGAAAGAAAGAAAGAAAGAAAGAAAGAAAGAAAGAAAGAAAGAAAGAAAGGAGGTAGGGAGGAAGGGAGGGAGGGAGGGAGGAAAGGAGAGAGAAAAAGAGAGAGGGAGAGAGCAAGGGAAGGAAGGAAAGAGAGAGAGAGGGAGGGTGGAAGGAAGGAAGGAAGGAAGGAAGGAAGGAAGGAAGGAAGGAAGGAAGGAGGGAGGGAGGGAAAGAAGAAAGGGAAGGAAGAGGAATAGGAGGAGAAAAAAGGAGGAGGAGGAGGAAGAGGAAAAAGAATGTGTTCACCCCCACCCCCACCCCATGTGTGTAACCTGTTCTAGGCAGGACCCTGAAAAGTGCTGTTTCTCATACCCAGCCCTTTCCTGGGAAGGGCAATTAGCCCATGGATGGTTTTCTCACAACAACACACAAAGCAGAGTAAACTCATTCTATAAGTGATTTCAAATCAGTGGGCACAGCTCCCACATTAATATCCAATTGTTCAAAAATAAGTCACAAATCTGTAGCAAAATTTGAGTGAGTGCCCAAAATCAGTGCCCTATTGCTTTGATGGACACAACTTAAAACTTCAGTGACAAAAGAACTTAATTTTAGTGCTGAGGTGAATAATTGGGGTCATGCATTTGTGAAAGAATTTTTTTAAAAAAAATTTTAATCTTGATGGGAAGGAGAGATCATGTTTTTATGCATTCTGCATCACACACCTCCTCCCACCAGGACCATTTCTAATTTTAAAACACATTCTCACATAAATCACATGGGTCAGGACTGATGGAGGCAACTTGGAAGGAAGGGGAAACAGACAGGCATCTCCAGAAGCAAAATTGTTCTTTTAATCAGAACAACTGATGGACCGCAGTCACTCCAAGGAATGGAGATGGTATGCACATGGTCTGGGGTGTCATGGCTTTATATGTTAGAAGAGGGGAAACTTTGGGGATAGGGATCTGTAGGTTGACTTTCCTGTAGTTTGGAAGTATAGCAGGTTTGATAAGTAGCTCAGGGGCTTCTACAGGTGTTTTCAGTCACTTCATTAGCTTCTCAATCCACATGTGGCTTTTAGGTAAGTAACCTTTCATTCAGAAACCATGGTAAGTTACCAACAATTATGTTAGCCTGTACACCCTAGGCATTTCTGGATTAACTGATAACAAAACTCCACATATCAGCTTCTGGTGGGTGGGGCATGAAAGGCAGCCTATTTTGGTTGAATGAGGCTTGCTCCAGCAACCCAGTAGAAAACTCTACAAGGGATGGAACAATGAGCCACCTTCCCAGAGACAAGTTCCTGACACCACAGAGCCCCCAACTCCATAATTCTGTGACTATAAGTCACGAAGACAATGTCCCAAGCTCCTGGCATTCTGGCTAGACTCCACCCCCACAGTTACCTGACTATAGCCAGATATGCTCCTCCCCACAGTTCCCTGATAGCCCCGCCCACTATAAAAGGGGCGGCTTGGCCCCTCCTCGCTCTCTTTAAGCTCTCACCTTTCTTACTCTCCTCCCTAGCCCCCCTCTCTCTTCCTTCCCCCCTCTTTCCATGTAGCCATTGCTGGCCTCTCTCTCTCTTTCTACCTTCTCTCTCCCTGCCTTTCTACAATAAAGCTCTAAAACCACAGATTATCTCTGCTCATCAAGCCCACTGTGCTTGAATGATAGGATAGGCTTTCCCCTAACGAGCAGTGTCTAACCTCCAACAGGAAGCCCTTGTGTGTTCCAGGCATGGACTGGACCAAGGACTCTCACCAGTGTGGGAACAATCCAGCGCTCCTCTTTCCCCCTGCCTTCTCCCTTTCACCCAGGGGTGACTGAGCCGCCCCCCAGGGGTCCCATTCTGTTCTCAGCTCTTCTGTGGTATATAGTGAGGGATATTCGAGACTAAGAACCTGTTATCTCTGGCCTCTGGGAGGCCCAGAGACCTAGGACTGCCCCTTGTCCAATCCCCATGGGCTGGGTCCTTAGCTTCCCACAGCCAGACACCCATCAGTGCCTTGTGGAAAGCCTGCAGGTGTCTTCCACGTCCACATGCCCAGAGCACCAGAACTCTGGTGGGATGTGGATTTTCTGCCACTCCCTCTTTTCCCCACACCCACTGCACAACGTGTGTGTGTGTGTGTGTGTGTGTGTGTGTGTGTGTGTGTGTGTTTGTTTACTGAGTTCTTGTATGCCAGAAATCTTCCAGTGTCATAGAACCATTTTAATCACCGTGGTCTTATTTAGGATCTTTTTTTGAGCCTCTTTTCTGATTACATTATTTTCCTTCTTCATAGGGAATATTCTATGATTTGCTTTTTTCCTTCACAATCTTGGTGGCAGAGGCCACTTGCATTTGCCATACATAATGATCTGATTGTTGTGTGCTTATATTTCTGAACAGTTTGTCTTCAAGAACAATATAGAGAGAAAAATGTTAGGATGCAGAATGTGTGGGGCTCGATGCCAATGCAGCATGACTGTGAAACACAGGATGAAGCTGGAAATGACTAAGCTCTGGAGACTCAGACTCATCTGAAGGCACTGACTGTAACACAGTTGGTCCTCTCCACAGATAGATGCAGAGTCTTTTTCCTTATTTGTTTTATTTTTTTATTTCTTCACATTACATCCAGCTCACTGCCCACCCACACACAATCCTACCATCTTCCTTCCCCTTCTCCTCTGAATGGGTGTGGGTCACCCTGGGTATCCCTCCCACCCTGGTACTTCAAGTCTCTATGCAAGGCTAGTTGCTTCTACCCCCACTGAGGCCAGAGAAGGCAACCCAGCTAGTAGAACATAGCCCACAGACAGGTAAAAACCTTTTAGGATAGCCCTCATTCCAGTTGTTCAGGACCCACATGAAGACAAAGCTGCACATCTGCTACATATGAATGGGAAGGCCAAGGTCCAGCGGGTTTCTGTTCTTTTGTTGGTAGTTCAGACTCTGCAAACCCAAAGGGTCCAGGTTAGTTGACTCTTTTGGTCTTGCTGTTGATGTCCTATCTTCTTCAGTGCCTGAAATCCTTCCTCCTCTTCTTTTATAAGAGTCTCCAAGCTCCATCCACTGTTTGACTGTGGGTGTTTATATATGTCTGAGTCAGCTGCTGGGTGGAGCATGCGCCTGTCAGCAAGCATAAGATAGTGTCAATAATAGTGTTAGGAATTAGTGCTTGCCCATGGGATGGGTCTCAATTTGGGCTGGTTACTAGTTGGCCATTCCCTCAATCTCTTCTCCCTAGCCTGTGTCTGTATTACTTGTACACAGGATACGTTTTGGGTATAAAGTTCTGTGCTTGGGTTGGTGTCTCTATTGCTCTGCTAGAGTTCCTCTCTGGCTATAGGCGGTGGCCTCTTCAGTTTCCATATCCCCAGTGTAGTGAGTCACAGCTAAGGTCACTCTCATTGATATATACAGAATCTTCAGAGTTTTTAGTATCCCAGGGGTGAGCATAACTGTATAGTTGCCCAGAATGCACTCACAAGCAACTGCAGTATTTCAACTATAGACCCGAATTATAAATTGCAGTTACAAAGTAAAGCAAACCTGGTGGGGTATTAAAATTATGATCACTTAAGGTAACTTTAGGTCAATTTTCAGTCCCCTGATATATTAGCTACTAGATCTTCATAAATTATTCAGTCTTTCTAAGTTTTCCTATTATTTCAACTGAAAGAGGTGAGTAGGTAGGTGTAAATTCAGCCACTCAGTAAATAGTATGACTGTTTCTTGGACAGTCTTCTATATTCTAAGGATACCACAGACAAAATGAAATGAGCACCCTCAATAATACACTTACGAGGTAGCTGGCATATCCCAAGTGCCTTCGCACACCCAGAGAATTAGTTCAGGTGGTCTTAAATCAATTTTAATACTGGAGTCGCCTAAGGAGCATTGAATATGGAGCACACTCTTGAATTACTCTATCTAATTGTGTTATTCCAAGTCACATATCCATACCACCTGGAGCTAGTTCAAAATTCAGATCATTGAGCACCACTCCTAACTTCTTCTTCTTTTTTTTTTTTTTTTTTTTTTTTTTGTAAAATAAGGTTTAAGAAATTCATTTCTAGATAGAGCTCATGCCTCAGCATTTCCTGTAAAGTTGCTAATGTTTGTAATATTCTATAGGGCATTCTTTGCCACACACTTTATCTAGTGTTTTCTTGTTTGGTTTGGGGAGGTAAAGCATTACAACAGTGTAGATTTTTAAGTAATAGGCATATTAAAAAGTGCCAAAAGCTCATAATAATTAAGAAAAAAATCCTGCTAAATGAGTCAGGCTTTGGTGGTTTCATCAGCAAGTCTGACACTCTGTTGCTGGGCCCACACAACATGCCTCATTGACTCTGCTTTTTATTCTGTCTATAAACAATCCCTTAAAGATGTGGCCATGGTCTAATGAATAATATGCTAACTCTCACTAATTATATTTGCAGGATAATTTTACTCCAACAAGAAATCAGTTGGAGAAAACTTTATAAACATCCCCAATAGAGTTTAAAATCCAGCCTGGTCATTGAGTAAGTGTTCATTAATAGAAACTATGGAAAAGTTGTGATGAATTTTATTAAAGATGATACTTAACCTTCAGATATTGGAGATATTAGATATGTGAACATATATGAGTGTATATACACAAATACACACAAATATACATGTATTTATATGTGAATATAAATGTGTGTATATGCATAAATACATGTATACATATATGTATTTATATATACACATATTTTAGGAATACACATATACATACATGTGTGTAACAATAATTATTTAAAAAGAGGCTGTGAATTTGAAAGAGAACAAAAGGGGAATATGGGAGGGTTTGAGGAGAAGAAAGTGGCAGAAGAAATGATTTAATCATATTATAATCTCAAAAATAAAAGATAAAGAGAACTGTATAAAGATAGATGCTTTGAAAGATTATCTGACAGTTCTCCACACACTCTGTTAGATACAGAACCAGGAGAAATTTAAACATATGATCACACAAAAACTCACAGGTAAATATTTACAGCAGCATTGTCCATAACAGACAAAAGTGTATAAATATCACAAATGCTCAAAACTAAAGAATGAGCAAATAAAATGTTTGAGTATGTCTGCATAAAGGAATATATGATTTTGACATAAAAACCAATGAAGTACTAATACATATGGAAAATGAATGAATCTTTTGAAAAATTCTTGCAAAGTAAAAAATATCCACTTTCAATCATAGAGGAGAACATGCTTTATTATTTGATTAGCATGAGATGTTTTAAAACTGGCTAATCTATAAATAAAGTAGACGAACTGGAGCAGGTTAAAGAATTAGTGGGAAGAAGTTAAATCCTCCACAGTTTCTGTGGGGAAGATCAGAAAAATGTTCTAAGTTGACTGAAGTTATGGACATCTACTTTTCTCCTTTTTTTTTTTTTTGATATTTTTTTATTTACATTTCAAATGTTATCCCCTTTCCTGATTTCCGCTCAGAAAACTCCCTATCCCCTCTCACCTCTCCCTGCTCACCAACCCACCCACTCCCTCTTCCGATGCATTGCATTGTATATATGGACTGGAAACTGCGGACATTTGCATGGCATTGGTGTTATATTGGAATCAATATATTTAAGATAAAATAATTTCCAAATTAAATTATGAACTTGCATGCTTCCCTTCTTGAGTTCCTTTCATTAACAACTATTTTCATACTCTGTCTATTTAACATAATGGATTACTCAGGAATTTGTCCCTTCACATACCCAAAAGACAGAAGGGAAGGATATTTGTACATCACTAATTACATAACTTCATCCATAAAGAATGTAAGAGAAAGGATAGGCTCAAGCTCTCCGTTTTTGAAAACATCTCGTGGAAATCCCGCAGGGATGTGGCTATAGGCTCTGGGCCAGTCGTCCTTTTTCCCCAGTTATCAAAAAACATCACAAGCTTCATTCTCAAAAGGCTTTAAGGACCAAAAACCTTAGCTTCAACACAAACACTAAAAACTGTGCAGAAATAGCTACCACTTGCTCAATACTGCTTCTGATAGGGACCCAGGATGTGAGAAACTCATAATCTAGTCCTGCCATTCGAAATCCTGAATAGCATATCACACCGTGGTATATAAAGCAGAAGAAAATATAACTCACCCCAGAGACAGAATTTTCCTTATACAAAGCTGACAGAGATCCTTTATTCTCTCCTTAGCAGGTTGTCTATGATATACCATGGACTGTTTTCTTGGTTCAAGTATAAAAGAATAATGGTTTATTTTATTTTGGGTTCCCAGTGTCCATTCTGTTGTTCTACCTATCTGAAGTCTTCCCCATCCTTCTCCTTTATCAATACATTGATCTTAGTGTGATAGACTTTCCTTTGCTCTCTGGGTACCTGACTGCCTTTCCCAAGAACTATGGCATGATCATCCACACAAACTACCACATACATGTTGGACTGTAGTTACCGGCTACAGCTTACGAAAGGATGGTTTGGAGAACTGAGACATATTGAGATCAATGTTGGTATTTAATACTTATAGTTAAGAATATAAGAAATGGCACTTTAGATTTCTACAAAAAAAAGGAGAATTTGAGGAGTGAGGAGAAAAAGCTAGCAAATAGTTTTAACTCCATGACTCCATCAAATTAATAGGACCTTAAGGAAGGGAAAATGAAAGGAGACAGAGGAAAACTAAGGAAATTTCATATGAGGGCTTGTTTTGAGACTTTCATGGAATCTGGACTAGCCTGGAACTTGCTATGTGACCAACATTGAATTCCTCTTTCCCTTTTCTTTACTTCCTGAGTGCTGGACTACAGGTGTGAGTCAACATACTCAGTTTGTGAGGCACTGGGGATCAAACTCAGGGCATGTTGATTTCTAGACAAGTACAACACTAAGCTAAAGTCCTACCTCTTACATGTTATTGTTAAACATAAGATGCCAAATGCATGTTTCCTCTGATTGGATAAGGAGATGAAACTCGACCATAAAGATTGGTACAAATGTCTTCCAATGAACATATATTCTACACTGGAAAGATCTTGTGCTCACGGCCGCATGTGTTTTAAGATCTTGGGGATGCAGAATCAAAGGAAGCACTCAGCTGTACTAAATCAAACACAGAATTAAAACAATGGGCATTTGGAAATAAAAATAAATCAGAAACACACCTGTAATGTCAGCAGTGAGAGACTGAAGAGAGAGAATTGCAAGTTCAAAAACAGCACAGGTTTTATATATAGAGAGAGACCTTTTAAATAAAATATGGAAACAAAGGTATTCTATTACTCAAGAGTAACATACTACTCTAAAAGGAATATATCTTATTATACTTTTAAAAGGTGTTATTGCATAGAGACAACCTGAGACTGCCACCACTTCTCTTACTTCAATGTCAAACGGATCACCATGAATCGTGGAAGGTGTATGTTCTCATTCAGCACTTGGAGATGGTCAGAGGGCTCCATGGAGAAGGTGGAGTGGGAGAGTGAAGTGGGAGGTCACCTACCATGGACGGTCTTCTCCTGGTATGAATATTGAGGTAAAACTATCTCTTCTCCCAGTTAATAAGAAGTCCCAGTCACACATACTGAGGATATTTCTTGCTCTGAAGTCTGAAGGAAATATAAAATACATTACACACATTTAGGAAACTTACAAACTTACAAAATAGAACAAACTAAACAACACACAATAAATGTTTCAGTTGATTCGTGTGTCAGCATGTCCACCCCCATTTTTTTTTCATTTTTTTATTAGATATTTTCTTCATTAAGATTTCAAATGCTATCCTGAAAGTCCCCTATACCCTCCCCCCTCCCCTGCTCCCAACTCACCCACTCCTGCTTAGTGGCTCTGGCATTCCCCTGTACTGGGGCATATGATCTTCTGAAGACCAAGGGCCTCTCCTCCCATTGATGGTCAACTAGGCCATCCTCTGCTACATATGCAACTAGAGACACAGTTCTGGGGGGTACTGGTTATTTCATATTGTTGATCCTCCTATAGGGTTGCAGACCCCTTTAGCTCCTTGGGTGCTTTCTCTAGATCCTTCTTTAGGGGCCCTGTGTTCCATCCAATAGATGACTGTGAGCATCCACTTCTGTGTTTTCCAGGCACTGGTATAACCTCACAAGAGATAGCTATATCAGGGTCCTGTCAGCAAAATCTTGCTGGCATATGCCCAGAAGATGTTCCAACTTGTAATAAGGACACATACTCCACTATGTTCATAGCAGCCTTATTTGTAATAGACAGAAGCTGGAAAGAACCCAGATGTCTCTCAACAGAGGAATGGATACAGAAAATGTGGTACATTTACACAATGGAGTACTACTCAGCAATTAAAAAAAAAACATGAATTTATGAACTTCTTTGGCAAATGCATGGATCTGGAGGATATCATCCTGAATGAGGTAACTTAATCCCAAAAGAACACACATGATATGCACTCACTGATAAGTGGATATTAACCAAGAAACTTAGACTACCCAAGATATAATTTGCAAAACACATGAAACTTAAGAAGAAGGAAGACCAAAATGTGGACACCCTCATATTTACTACCCTCTCATTCTCTCCCTCTTTCCTTATGGTTTGATTATGAAGTGTTCCCCCACAGACTCATGGTCTGAATGCCTGGTCCCCAGTTTGTGACATTATTTTAAAATGTTGTCAAGATTTTAACTAGCAGTAAGGTTTGCTAGTGTCCTTAGGGTCATTATTACTGTGATGAAACATTATTGCCCAAAGCAGCTTTGGAAGAAAAGAGTTTTTTTGTTTTTACTTTTCTCTTACACTTCCAACACTATTATCACTGAGGGAAGTCAGGATAGGAACTCAAGCAGGGCAAAAACCTGAAGAAACTGATGCAGAAGCCATGGAGGAGCACTGCTTACTGGCTGGCTTCCATGGCTTGCTCAGTCTGCTTTCTTACAGAACCTAGAAGCGCCAGCGCAGAGATGCCACCACACACTATGTGCTTGCCTCCAAACATCAATCACTAATTGAGAAAGTGTCCTGACCTAAGAGGTTCCCCAATCTAATGGAGGAATTTTCTCAATGGAGGCTCTCTTCTCTCAGATGACTATAGCTTGTGGCAAGTTAATATAACATATCCAGCACAGCTAGTGAGCATAGGTCACTAGGAGTGGGCCTTTGAAAGTGTACCCTGCCCTTGTTCTGATCTATGCTGCCTGACTCCTCTCTGATGTTCTAAAAACAAACTCTGAACTCACACTCCTGCCACTTCCGACATAAGTGGCTAAAAGTCCTTTGAATTCAGAAGCCCAAATAAACCTTTTCACCTTTATTAGGGCAGTGGGAAAAGGTAATTAGGACTGTGTTATATGTGTGTGTGTGTGTGTATAAGGAATGTGTGTGTCCATGTATATATATGGAATATGTGTGTATATGTATATGGAATGTATGTGTGTATGTGTGCCTGTGTGTGTATAGAATATATATGTGTGTATAGACTGTGTGTGTGTGTGTGTGTGTGTGTGTATCATTAGGAAAGGCAAACACCTCAATATGTAGATATATGTATGTATATACATGTATGTTCATATATATGCATATGCACTGTCATCTTTTTGTCATGACATACATATATGTATGTGTGTAATAAGGAGTTTCATTTCTGCTGATGTTACAAAATACCCCAAAAAAGAAACCACTTAGGGGAGATTTAGCTCATACTTCTACATACATAGCAGGGAAGTCAAGGGAGGAATTTGAAGCAGCTATTCACATTCTAGCCACAGTGCATGCATTTCTTTCTCCACTCTGGGCTGTGCATGTGATGAACTCACTTAGCTTTCTCTACTGATCCACAATTTAGGGCCCCAAACCAGAAACTTATGCTACACACTTCCAGGATGGGTCTTCCCACACCAATTAAAGCATTTGAGGCTGGTGTTCACAGGTGTATCCACAGGCCAACCTGATCTAGATAGAACCTCACTGACATTTCCCAAGTGACAGTATGTTTTGTCAGATTGGCAATTAAAACTAACCATCCCAAGTATAATGACTTTCATGGAATCAAACATCTAGCAAGCCGTCACCTTGGAATTTGCACAAGGGTCAGACACATGCCCTAGACTCATTGTCTTTCCAATGTAGCATGTATGCTTTTTATCCCAATGTCAGGAGCTGGATTAAAGAATCATCATTTTTGAAACCACTAAACCCTTAAGGAAACTCTGGGAGATGACTTATAAAGCCCTAGAGTTTAATGGAGCAGAGAAGAAACTCACTGCTCAAGAGACTGCTTATGGGACTTTAAAATCTGTGTAAGCGATTCCGAGAGCTCATAGTATCTATTGGAAGAGCTTCACATGTTTCTCTAGACTCTTTTATCTAAGCTGATACTTTATATTCCCCACATATGCATGAGTCTCAAAGTAAGTGATTGAAATAGGAAAGGTATTGAATCAGTGTTGATAAGCATTTCGCACAGCCCTTCATCCCCATTTGCATGAGTTTGGTTATACTGCCTGTTGGGATTTTGAAGACCCACGTTAGGCCACAGTTTCTTTCATTGTGAGGCTCTTCATAAAGCCTGACCTGCTATGAATGGGGAGCAAGGGGTCACTGATGCAGAGAGGGGGAAGACTCGCCAACCATCATGGGAGTGACTAGAAGAATGCTCAAGGATTCAAAGTCTTCTCTAGGTCAGATGGGAATATCCCATGTGCTTGGCCTACTTTGGTACAGAATTGATGAAGGCTCAGTCAGCTACCTTCTGACTAATGGAGAATTATGCAAGAAACTAAACACAACCTTTGAAAGCAACATATCTGTAAATGCTTTTCAAAGAAAGGGGACTTAAGAGAAATGATGCAGGGCTGGAGAGATGGCTCAGCCGTTAAAGGCTAGACTCACAATCAGAAATATAAGAGAAATGATGCAGAAGTGAAAATTCATAGACTAAAGCTGAGGACAAACATTTTTCCAAATGAACATGAAACATGATCAGACCCTCTTTATACATATTTATATATTATGTCAGTATATGTATTTATTCCGGTAGGCTTTGGTTAAATTTTAAATACAAACCTTGATTCTACCTTCACAAAAACACTTTTAAGTTTTCCCACAGCGCATTTTTCTGACTTTTTTTTTTTTTTTGTCATTTAAAGATGGATTTAAATTTTGGAAACAATCACTTTGTCTTAATGGAAAGTTTATTGACTTTGGAATTAAACAATTTTGAGTGTAAATTTCCACTGAGAAGCTTACTGGAATAACAACCAAAGCTGAAGGGTTATCCCCATGATACCTGTCTCAACCCATGACACCTGTCTCCGCCTTGAGAGCAGCTGCATAAAACACGGCTCAGGGATTCAACAGACATAATACATTTTATTTATTATTTTTTTCTCAAAAAAGTAAATTACATGCTTGATAAAATTGAACAATATAATTTGGCAACCAAATGTAAGAGGCCTGTTTTGGCTGTGATATATAATTGCCTCTGGAGCCATGCTGAAAGAATTCCCAGTATTCTGCATGATGGGAGCCAGCACAGTAATGGGGATTAGCAGAGGAGAACTGAATACTAGTTTCCAATAACATCTGTTTTTATGGGTTAGGGGTGCTGGATATGTGTTCCAAAAGTCTCTGTATTTTATAGTCACTTCAAGATGCCACATGCAGGTTATGACAGATGAAACCCTGTAGACCTGCCTCTGAGGAACCGAGGGCCTTCAAGAACAGGGACAATCTGGCTGGCAAGATATTACCTGAACAGTAGACAGACTCTCAGTCTACCAGTACAGTTCTTCCCTTAGGCTACAAGGCTTTCTCCATTTCTATTCTCCTTCTCAGGGTCTCACACAGATCTGTCTACTTGAGAAAAGCATCAATCCGCCAAGGAGACCTGAGGCCACCCCACTGTAATCACTGGACAGAGCCTCTTGTTCCTGGTTTCCTAAGTGACCTGAAGCTTTTTTTTCTAAGTGACAAGTCTGCTTCTTGAGTTGCAAAACTGTGTCTCCAAGCCACGGCAATACCGCAGACACCTGCAGGGAATAAGAAAGTTGAGGTTGTCAGGAACGTGAGTGGATCTTCCCCTTCTGCAGAAAGTAGGAACTGACAATAAATTCATTTGTAGCCATCGAAACAAGCAATTCAAACACAGTAATCAGCTTCCATCTTCATGACGGTGAGCACACCACAGCACATTGAAGGGGACTTCAGAGGTTAAAAACACATGAGTCAAAAGTACAGAGCAAAGAATAGGGAAGATCTGTTATAATAAGACATGGTTCACCTATTACATAATAGTTCCGTGTGTTAATTTTTCAATCCAGTTTTCCGTTCATCTAAGGGTTTTAGTGTAATTTTCTTTATTTCACAGACATGGAAACTGAAGTACAGAAAAGTCTAGGAAATTTTTCAGTGAAACTCAACTGGAAAATGTTCCAGCTAAGACAGAATGCTCTGGGGGGGGGGGGCAAGCTATGAATTCTGTTCTGCTTTCTGCATTCTCTTGTCAATGATGCAGCCCCCTAGACACAGCTGATCCTGTGGTTGCACCAAGAAGCCCCCTGGTAACAATGATAGTTCCTAATAAACTAATATCCATCACTAACTATGTGCTTGCTGTTCCATGCTAAGCATTCTATACTTTTAAGTTACTCCACCCAACCCTGAAAACGGTGCATGAAGTTTGGTTCTTACTCTCATGTTAGGAATGAAATGTGGACATCACAGGCCAGATTCATCCGTGGGCTGTTTCACTGGTAGGGTTCCATAGTCCAGATGCATCTCCAACCTCTCTCTTGACCTACATGCTCAGGAATCTTTTTAACACACCAGGAAGGGTTCCTATCCTTTCTTCTGAGCCTCCCCTTTAGGTTTCTACTTCCCATAATCCCTACTTGTGAGAACTGAGGTAGGCATAAAAGAGCAGGCACGTATATACATGTATATATCGAGATCTGAGGTTTCCTTCCCACAGCAGGCAGTCTTTTTCTTCTCTTTCTCCATTGAGTAGCAAATATTTTTTTCTCCTTTTATTTCACCTTGCTATATACCTGTCTGAGGGATCCATGGGCTTAATAAAATAACCCAAAACAATGAAGAAAACAAAACCAAGCCAAAAATGAAGCTGTACGAAGCCAAGAAACACTAACTTGGAAGAATTTCTTAAGCCCTTTGTCTTCTCAGAGACATTAGCACTTTAATCGTCTTCATGAACCATAAGTCAACTTTAGCTGTCCCAGGCAATCATGTACATTCACCATAGCCTTCAGGGCATCCAGATGTTTTTCAGGTCTCTGGCAATCATTATAAATCTATGTTCATGGTTGCCCTGTGTATTTCCCTTTTACTTCTTCCCCTTTAAGGGAAAGCAGCATCTTATAAATCAGTCAGACAATGAAGTGTTTCTTCATTGTGTAGTCCACCTATTCAGAGCCTAAAACTGTTAAGAGTCTCCTACAGCTTCAGAATGATCCAGCCAAAAGCCAAATAGCACTCTGGCAGACATAGACTCAGAGGACCATTTTTTTTTTTTCTGGTAAGTATCTCGCCATTTCATTTAAGAACTATGAGGACTGGCCACTGGCAAGTACTTTGCTGAGAGAAACTACTCAAATGGCCTGTCCATGTCTATTCCATTCATAGGCACCTTCAGAGGCTACACTGGCTGAAGCCACCGTCTCTTTACTTGGATGTCACAAAGTAACTCACAGCAAGATTTAAGCTACACAACTCTGCTTTCATTTTATGTCTGTTTGTCCTTTGGGGATACATGGAAAAGAGGCATGTGAAATGTAAGCCATGGACAAGTGTGAACCACTCTGTTAGTCTCTTAAAGTTTCTGTCTTTCCGAAACATATTTTCTTTGAATTAACAGTAATATAAGCAGAGACTGAATACCCATGAAATACATCTTAACAACAAACAAGCCAGTGCTACGCAATCCTGTCCAGAAAAGAGAAGACGCAGTGCTTTCTGACTCATTTAGTAAGGACAGCATTTCTCTGATCTCTAGGTTGAGGGCACTATTAAATTAATATTTTTTTCTTAAAGAGTATTCTGGGGATAGAGATTGGCACGCCCTTTCCTACATTTACCCTCTGCCCTCCAAACAGCCACACACTGCATGGAAAGATGCGCTCCCTTGAACTCATGTGAGAATTTCCACTGAAATAAATTTAGCGACCAACAAAAAGGCCAGAAGAAACAGAAACAGTGACAGTACCAATAAAACCTGTTAATCTTCAGCTTATAAGGGCGAGAAAATATGTGGACATAATAAACCTCTTGTGGCTGCAGACCACAGGTCAACAGCACTGAATCACCCTCTAGCCAGCTGTAAAGGACGCACGTTTTTCCCTTAAGAAGACATAGATGCTCATAGAATGTTGACTGCATGCTTCCTGTAGAGGTTCCAGCGGCCCATCAATCACACTAGCACCTGTTTCATTGTGTATTCCTCAGAACAATCCCAATTCCAATTTCTTATGAATACATTAAAGCTGCAGTCGATTATTTTCTCCCCAAATCTGGAAGTCTCAACGAAATCTAAATGCATAAAATTTTAACATTTTAGGATACCAAGAGACATCAGTTGTGCTATCATATGGAACAAATTCTTCTAACAACTTGTCACTCAGTAACTCTCTGAGTTATCTGTAAGGAATTATGAATGATGAGCTGAATCGACTTCTGTTACACCCAAGTTGAAATTCGGCTACTAACCTACCCAGGCCATAAGACAGAAGTTTACCATGCATCTGGCTTATATTCAGATATTTGACAAAACCAATCACCATTTTAAACTATTCTGGCCTTTTTGAAAGTTTGTTTGTGAGCCTTCTCATTTTCATTTTCTGACGGAGTATGTCTTATTTAAAATGCCTGAGACGAGAAGTAGTATAGATTTCAAGTTCCTTTTTAAATTTTGAAATATTTTCATAGCATAATAAAATATCAACTAGAAGACTGAATTCTAAACACAAAGTTTGTATCCCGTGAAACATGCATATTGTGAGTCCGTAAACAAGTACATTGAAAGTAATAGCAATGTTTTACCAATAATTTACTCAGCCCATTCTCAGACTGGGTTCTCCACTTGTAGCAACAATTTCAACCTCCAAGTAATTTCAGATTTTATACAAATGTGGAGTTCAGAATTCTGGATGAGTGAGACTAAGTATGCCTTTGTCTGGTTATGTTTCACTTCTTTGCAATTGCTGTTTCTATTTGGCAGATGGTAAATTTTTCACCATATATCCAAGTATTCAGTGCTACCCCTCTTTCATCACTAATTCTATTTTTGGCCATGTTTATTCAGGTCATGAATACCATATTCTCTAAGTCCTGACTTTCCACAGCTGCAGAATATGATCCTGTATACTCATGAACAAGGTTAGACTCAACCTTGCTCCATGCTTTGTAGCACAAGACCATGCATGTCTCCCATGGCCCTATCCCTAAGAGCTATCAAGACCCATCTGAGGCCAGCAATGAAGAGTTAGAATTAGCCCACGGGAGCCTGAGTTTTCCAGAACTCCCATTTATTGCAGTTCAAACGCTCCAAAGGACATGGCAGCCTTGGTGAAAATGTTGGGTAATGTTTCCTTGAATGCTTCTCTGCAATGTGAGCAAGAGATACACACCTTGGGCATCCATGAGCCTGTACTGTTTAGTACATTCCAGAACAATCTGAAGCCCAGCAAACAGTGCTGTGAGGTAAGTCCGGGGTAGAGGGAAGTGACTAGTGAGTCAGCTGGCTGTGTTCCTGCATTCTGCACCAGGGAGCGGTTGAAAGGGTGGTGGCACAATAGTGCCCTCTAGTGACAGGAAAACTGTGTCCCACAGACTGTGATCTACTTTCTAAGCCCCTTTATCTTCTTTTCATTTTGCTTTCTGTTTATCTATATTCATTTTCTTATGCGAGGATATGCATTAAATGAAGTAAAGAGATTTGGGTATGTGCATACAATAATTTTAATCATCCACTCCTGTATTACCCTTCTGATTTCTTCCCCCTTTCCTTCTCACATTCCAAAAAAACCCACCCACCCCACCCCACGTTTTTTTCTTTTTTCTTTTGTTCTTTTCTTCTTCCTTTGATCGGGCAGGTGCATCTTCTTCAGACTAGCTTGTTTCTCTTAACGTTATTCTTTCTATTTTTACTCATTTTCCAGCAAGCATATTTTTTCTTTATTCCTGAATAAAATTCCACTGCATGTGTCTCATTTTATTTATCTGTTTATCAAAAACACCTAGCTGCTTATAGCTTGACTGCTTGGAATAACGTAGCCATAAAAACATAGCCATAAAATCAGCTGTCCATAGTAATCCCGCCACTCTGTTTCTTTTGGTGTATTCCCCATGAGCTAACTGTTGCTGGATCATGAGAGTTCTTTTATTTTTCTTGTAGTAAATTGAAATCCTGATTTCCAACATAAATTCACCAATTCCCATCTCACTAGCCATGAAGAAGGACCACATCCTTGTCAATATTTATGAATGTTTATTTTCTTTAAAATCATCACTCTGAGTGGAGTGAGATGGAATCCCAGTGTCATTTTGGATTGTATTTCTCTAGTGGCTACTGATGTAAAAAAGTTTTAAGGTATTTATTGGCCACATGGATTTTTTTTTTCTTAGAATGTATGTTCAGGTCATTTGCCAATGTGTTCATTGGATAATTTAATCTTTGGTATTTAAATTTTTGGTTCTTGGTATATGCTTAATATTAATCCTTATCCTGTAAATTTTTCTCACTATGCAATTTTCTCCTTTTACTTTTCTGATTGTTTGTTTTGCTGTGTAGAAACTTTATAAGAGGCAAAATAATGATATGTTCTGAACCTAAACCAGAGTATAATATATAAGCCTTGTGATTTTATGTAATTCTATTTTCCAATGCTTGCTCTTAGTTCTAGACCTAATGGAATCTTATTCAGTAAGTCATGGTTTTTCTCTATTTTTAAAAGAATTTTTTCATAGTCCAAAAGTACAGAATACACATAATACAACCCACAGTCCATAAGATGTTTAAGAAGAAGGAAGGTCCAAGTGAAGAAGCTTCAATCCCACTTAGAAGGGGGAACAAAATAATCATACAAGACAGAGGGAGGGAGGGTCCTGAGTAGGATAGGGAAGCGGGAGGGGAAGGGGCAGGGGTAGGTATGGGAGGTGGGAACAGGAGAGAAGCCAAGAGGGCAAAGATGATGAACAGAAATATGCAGCTTCTGGGAATGAGGGGGGGAACCCTCTAGAAAGACAGGAGCCTAGCATGGCTGACCTCTGAGACGCTCTACCAACAGCTGACTGAAACAGGTACAGATACTCACAGCCATCTGGATTGAGGTTGTGAACCCCTATGGAAGAGTTAGAGCAAGGATCAAAGGAGCTGAAGGAATTGACAACATCATAGGAAGACCAACAGACTCAACTAACCCAGGCCCCTGGGAGCTTCCAGGGACTAAGCCACCAATCAAAGAGCATTCAAGGTCTGGTGTGTGGCTCCCAGCACCTATGTAGCAGAGGACTGCTTTGATTGGCCTCAGTTAGAAAGAATGTGCTTAACCCTGTAAAGACTTGAAGCCCCAAGGAGGGAGAATGCCCAATGGTGAGGGAGCACCCTCTCAGAGGCACTCACAACCAAACAGTAGACGGAGCTGGGGGACTTCTGGAAGAATAGGAGGAAGGATTTCAGGCCTGAAGGGGATAGGAACTCCACAGGAAGACCAACATAATCAACTAACCTGGACCCTTGGGGCTCTCAATGACTAAACTACCAACCAAAGAACATACATAGGCTGGACCTAGTCCTCCCTGCTGATATACAGCAGATGTGCAGCTTGATATTCCAGCAGGTGAACAGCAAACAATGTATAGTGGATACAAATTTTTTTTTAATTAACAAGAAAGAAAATTGTTTTCTCCTACAGTATGTCCTGATTGCAGTTTCCCATCCCCCAGTTACTCCTTTCCTCACCTCCAATCCAGATACACTTCTTTTTCTGTCTTTCGTTAGAAAAGAACAGGCTTCACAGGTATAACCGATTATAACAAATTAAATTATAAGCAAAAGCAAAAATCATCCCATTGAAGTTAGACAAGGTCACTCAACAGGAGGAAAAGAGCCCAGGAATAGGCACAAAAACCAGAGACCCACTCATTCACCCACTCAGGAGTCCATAAAATTAATAATCTGGAAGCTATAATGTATGCATAAAGGACCTCATGCAAACCCATGCAGACCCAGTGCTTGCTACCTCAGTCCCTGTGAGTTCATATGAGTCGAGTTCACGTTGATTTAAAGAAACATGTTCTCCATCCCCTATGGCTCTTTCTGCTTTCCCTTATACAGAGTTTCCTGAGCTCTTAAGGGAGAGATTTGATGGAGACTTTTGTAAGTGCTTTGTCTGCATGTATGCTGTGTAGCACATACATGCCATGCCTGTAGAGGCCAGAAGAGGGCATTTGATCCTCTGAAACGAGAGTTACATAGAGTCTTATAAATTGGAAATCAAACCTCTTGAAGAACCCCCAGAAAGCTATTTTCCATGCCTACATTTTGATTTGTTTCCTCTATGTTTTTTCCATGGTAGTTTTAAATTTTCAAACTTATATAAAGATCTTTGGTCAATTTAGAGTTTTTTATACAAGGTCTCATACATCATGTAAGGATCTAAATTATCTTCTATATTTGATGCCTGGCATTAGTTTGTACAGCAGCAGGTTTTGCTAATATGTATGTATGTTATATTTGCCACCTTTGTTTGTATTTCGATGGGCTTATTTCTCTTACTTCTAGATCTTCGTATCATTCCATCATTCTATTTATCTATTTCGTGTTCATTCTGTGTTTGCACTGTCATTGTGGCTGTATACTACAGTTCAAAGTAAAATGTTGGGTTACATCCAACTTGGCCCTTCTTGATTAATTTCTCTACTATCTTGTTTCAACAGACTATTAGAAGTTTTCTGTTTCTATGAACAGTATCACTGGGACTTGATGGTAATTATTTGGAGTCTTAGATCACTTTTAGAAATGTTGCCACTCTAAAAGTATCCAAGAACTTAAGTCATCCAATCTCTAGTGTCTTCTATAGAATCTCCTTTTGCTGCTTTAGCAGCTTCTCTTATAAATTCTTTGATCACTTCTTGGCATCGGATATGAATGGGAGAAGAGGTCCTTGGTCCTGCGAAGACTCAATGCCCCAGTGTAGGGGAATACCAGGGCAGTGAGGTGGGAGTGGGTGAGTGGGTGGTGGAGCACCCCCCATAGAAACAGGATGAGGGAGAATGGAATGGGGGGGGTTCTAAAGGGGAAAACAGGAAAGGAGATAACATTTGAAATATAAATAAATAAAATATCCAATAAAAAGCCTTTGAACACTTTTGATTACATTTTTGTTTAGGTATTTTGAGCATAAAGAATATTGAAACATTTTGTGACTGATTTTTTAAGAAAGTTGACTGGACCAACTTGAGACCCATCCTGTGGGAGAGAGACAACCCCCAACACTATTAATGATACTCTGCTGTGCTTACAGACAGTAGCCTAGCACAATTGTCATCTGTGAGATTTCATCCTGCAACTGATAGATACAGATGCAGAGACTCACAGTCAAACATTAGGCAGAGCTCTGGGAGGCTTGTTGCAGAGACAGGGGAGGGACTGAGGGAGCCAGGGGGTGTCAAAGACACCACAAGAAGACATATAGAGCTAACTAACCTGGGCCAATGAGGACTCACAGAGACTGAACCACCAACCAAATGGCATTCAAGAGCTGGACCTAGGTTTTTTTACCCATATGTAATAGATGTGCAGCTTAACCTCCATGTGGGTCACCCAACAATAGGAGTGGGGTCCATTTCTGACTTGGACTCTGTTGCCTGACTTTGGATCCCTGGTACCCAGCGTAGGGAGCTCCCCTTCTGGAAGGGAAAAATGAGACAAAGTTGAGAGGGAGGGACTGAGAGGAGAAAAGGGAGGGACTTAGACTGGGATGTAAAGTAAATTAATTAATTTTAATGAAAAGCTTCATTGTTGGTATATTTAAAGGATGCTTGGTTTTGTATGCTTTTCTTTCTTTTTTTTTTTCTATCCTGTTATTGCTGAAAAAAATGTACAAATCTAAAAGTGTTTAGGTTGAGTCTCTCAGGTCTCTTAAGTAGATTTTATAATTTGAAAATAGGGAGAAAGAAGTTAAAGGGGTCCAAACAGGAATGATCTCCTCCTCTCCTGAAAAAGAAAAAAAAAGTGCAATAATCTGATGCCTGGAGCATGAGTATCTGGTCAAGGGCACGCGTTCCCTTAATGACCCAAATATCCGTGCTTTTCAGAGCTCATCAAATCTCTGTCCCTTTTGCAACGGCCCCTGGCTGTCTTTTATTAAACAGCTTTACTGAGATACAATTTACATGTTTAACTTTCTCTTATTTTATTTAAGAAAGTCAGTATCTACAGTGCATTTACAGAAGTCTACCACCATCAACCCAGTCTCCCTTAAGAAAGGTTTTTTTCAAGCAATGGCTCGGTAGTTAAGAGCACATACCGTCCTTGCAGAAGACCTGAGTTCAATTCCCAGTAGCTACATACATCTGGCAGCTAATAACTGCCTGTAACTTCAGCTTCCTTCTACCTGCCTCCCTTAGATGGAAACATATACATGTATTCAAGGATAAATAATAAAAGATATTCTTTTTTAAATATATATATATATATATATATATATATATATATATATATATATATATATATTTCCCCCCAAAGGAAACTTTGTTCCTATCTGAGTATTCATTTTCATATCCAACTCCAGTCCTAAGCACCCACCCACCTACTCCTCTAAAGACTTCAATTTCCCAGATCTTTCATGTCAGAGGAACCACAGAGAGCATGACCTTGCATGCCCGTCCTTCTTTCACTTGGCTAAATGCTTTGAAGGTTCACATATCCTGCACCATGCATCACTACCTCATTACCTCATTTTGTCCCCACCAAAGAGTATGGGTTTTTTTTTTTTTTTGACACTTTCTGCATCATCTTTTAAATTTTTATTAGACTATTTTAATTGTACATAATAATGCATATATATGTATGTATACATATCTGATGTATTTTGTGTTTCCACTCTCTGTTACTTTCACCTCCTTCTTTCCAATGATCCTCCTCCTACTTCCATGACGGCTTTTTTTTCCCTCTTGAACCCCAATGAGTTCCATCATGGTTGCTTACACAACCTTGGCTAAGACATTACAGGGGCACAAGAAACTAGTCTCGTTTCTGTTGCTGTTATAAAATCACCTGACCAAAAAGTAACTTAAAGGAGAAATGGCTCCTCAGAGGGAAGAGGAGGTATGGAGTTGTGGTAGCCAATCGGTTCACATCCAAGAACTTTGTAAAATAAATACACTTGTGTCCCAGACTCAGCTTGGTTTGTCTACTCCAGTTTAGGGCCCCAAAGTAGGAAGCAGTGCTGCCAACTTTCAGGCCTTAGTATGCCTGTATAAATGAAGGCAATCAAGACAGTCCCCTGGAGATAAATCCATAGGACAACCCAATCTCTATAATCCCTCAGGAAAACTCTTGTCTGAGGTGATGTTAGCTTGTGTCAAGTTACCACTTTTGCTAGCACTGCAACTTACCACAGACCGTACCACAGAAGAAGATGTGCTTGTCTCTCCCAGCAATCATCGACTGCCTACATATCTTTAGTTGGGGCTAACACTTCATGAGTTCCTCCCTGCTTGCAACTGTTAACTGCCTCCCTTTATGGTCAGACAGCCTTGCATGCATGTTACGCACTTATCTTGTTCATCTGTCTGTTCTCTCGTGTTCTTTCTATAGAACAATATTTATGAGCTCAGGTCTCAGTCCTGGCACCATCTATTTTAGGTGGATTTTAAAGGTGATTCTGAAAAGCTCCAAGACTAGATGTGTGCATGGAGACTTGTGACTATGAATGCTGTTCTGTGAGAAAGTGGTAACCCTAGTAAGGTGTCCCAGGCTCAGCCTTATCTGAGGTTTTGATGCCTCTTGGCCTCTGAGACATCTCCTTTAACTGAAAATAGTTGAAAGGCTGTACCTCTAGGATCTGAGTCTCAAGAATGCAGAATTTGAAAAAAAAAGCCTGGTAGGGGCTGGAGAGATGGCTCAGCGGTTGAAAGCACTGACTGCTCTTCCAGAGGTTCTGAGTTTGGTTCCCAGCAACCACATGGTGGCTCACAACCATCTGTAATGGGATCAGATACCCTCTTCTGGTGTGTCTGAAGACAGCTACAATGCACTTATATATAACAAATAAATAAATCTCAAAAAAAAAAAAGAAAAGAAAAAAGAAAAAAGAAAAAGAAAAGCCTGGTAGAGTCTCTAGACTTGTATTTCATCTGGACACTTCTTTGTTGCATTTTGAGCACCACTCCTAGGCCTGCACCATTAGATATTTGAGATTTCTGAAATGGAGTTACTGTACTATGTCTGTGCATAAACACAGTATTCTGCCAAGAAAAGCTTCCATTGTTTCCAAGAATAACTTTCCAGTCAATCTTCTTAAAATGTATACCATAAAAATTTAGAGGCCTAAATAAACTACACATCACCATATTTTGTAAGAAAATAATTATCGAAGGCTTAAAACTAGATAATGGTCTTTTCTTTTTTAAAAGAAAAAAGTGGGATGTCCACTGTTACATAGTGACTCACTCAGGATCATTTCCATTCTAATATAATTAAATGAAGAATAATGGCAAATTTCTTTTTTTCTTTTTAACTTATTCTTTGTGAGTTTCTCATAATGCAACCCAGATCCTTGAAACCTCCATCCCTCCTCAGAACACACACACACACACACACACACACACACACACACACACACACACACGCGCGCGCACACACACTCACGCACACACTCACACGCACACATGCAGACATGCACACACGCACACACGCACACCACCACCACCAACAACAACAACATTAATAGCATAGAAAACATCTCATCATGGAAGGTATAGTGTGTTACAGTGGGTCCCACAGTATATCTCTCTTTTCGCACATCTTCACTTGTAAATAAATGTTCATTGCAATGAGGTATTTGTCTGGTTCAAGATCTCTGGCTTCTGTGACTCCATTAACACTGGATCCTCACTGAGTGTCCTCCCAATTATTCTGTTGTTGCCCAGTGCCAACGGAGGGAGATCCTGTTGTTTACTATCAGCAGGGACTGGCCCTTCATGTGTCCCAGCCATTGGCAGATGACTCAGATGAGATGAGCCAAATCAGAGTCCAGAATCTGGGTCTGGGTGGTATCTGAAATGGTGAGCTCATCAGCTCTCTTTTATCCACACCACCAGGGCAAGTTCTCCAGCACTGCCTTTACTAGGCCACCCAGTGCTGCCATCAGCAGGAGGGAAGATGAGCTCCCCTGTTCTCTTGCCCTAGGGGCCATAACCATGCCTACAGAGCCAGCTTCACTGTGCTCCCCAGTCAGTGTGTCAAGCCAACTCTCCCAAGTGCTGCAGCCTATGAGAGGCTGGGCCAGCTCTCCTGCCCTCAGACCTTCAGGGCTGGTGCACCTGTGCCTCTGCCATCAGGACCATCTCCCCTGTGTTGCCCAGGAATAGGTTCAGGGCCCACTCGTTGAGTGCTAGAGAGAATGAGGAGGCAGGGATAGCTCTCTAGGTCTCTTGACCCCAAAGCTACTGCAGGTGGCAAGAGAGGGAGGCACCTACACCACCTCTTGCCATTTGGGTGGTGTGGCCAGCTCTCTGACTCTCTTGATCTCAGTGCTGGATCATCTGTGCCTCATCTACCCAGAGCACTCTACTGTGATGCTCAAAGGAGGTGCTGCAGTCAGTTAGAAGCAGGCCAGCTCACCAGCTCCTATGACCCGAGGGCCAAGTCTCCCAGCATCCACAGGTAATAAGGGTCAAGGAGTAGAAGGAATCAACCCCATACCATGTCACCTCACCTCATGACACACAGTGGTGGAGCCAGCTTTTCTGCACTCTCATCCTCTGGGTTCCCTCATCTGTGCCCCTGCCCTCAGGGTCAGCTCTGCTGTACTGTCCAGGCAAGGTGTAGCACCTACTCTGCCAAGTGCTATAGCTGGTCAGGGGCTCTCAGACTCATGACCCTGTGACAGTTTTTCCTGACTACCAGAGCTGATAAGGGGTGGAGTGGGGCATGCATCACCTTTTTGCCTGTTGCCATCCCATGATAGATGAGTGACAGGGTCAGCTCTCCTACATTCATGCCCTCTGGGCATCTCACCCACACTTCTGCCACAAGGACAGCTCCATTGTGCTGCCTGGACTAGGCATGGAGCCCACTATCCCAAGTGCTGTCAACTGTGAGAGATAGGACTTGCTCTCCAGAGCACTGAATCCAGTGAGGGGCAGGGGCAGTTAAGCACAGGCCCTGGATATCCGCATGGTCCCTGGTGACTGCCCCGACCAGGGATATCCCCATGTCTCTAGTAGTGATTTGAGCCAGACATTGACACTGAGCCCATGCTGCTGCAAAGCCATGGACCTTTAGTAACAGCTTGGGCTGGGACCACACCATGGTGCAAAGTGGCACAGTTGGCCACTCAAAAGAGACGCCTCTCCACCCTTGATTCTCCAGCATCTTCCTCCCCACTTGCTGGGCTGCCTAGATTTGTGAGCCTTAGTCTTAAGAGTTGTATTGTAGTAGCTGGATATAAAATTAACTCAAACAAATCAGTGGCCTTCCTCTACACGAAGGACAAACGGGATGAGAAAGAAATTAGGGAAGCAATACCCTTCACAATAGTCACAAATAATATAAAATACCTTGGTGTGACTCTAAGGAAGTGAGATATCTGTATGATAAGAACTTCAAATCCCTAAAGAAAGAAATTGAAGAAGATTTCAGAAGATGGAAAGATCTCCCATGCTCATGGATTGGCAGGACTAACATAGTCAAATTGGCCATCCTGCCAAAAGCAATCTACAGATTCAGTACAATCCCCATCAAAATTCCAACCCAATTCTTCACAG